>NC_042516.1:14232841-14533377 GCF_900963305.1 Echeneis naucrates
GAAAAAATTAAAAGTTGGAATGGAAATGATCATGATGTAACCTTAGATGACAGTGATCTCAAAAACAAATTGACCAAGAGAACACCGCTTCATCAGGATGCATCAGGGGGACCGAGTGAGGCCAGCGATAGTGACAACTCGGAGTATGACTCAGATTGTGGCGAGGCTATAAAACGGTTGCACTCTGTGGTGGTGGTCCCAAAGAATTCTTCACTCACAATGGATACAAAGGACTCGGGAGCTTTCTGTAGTCCTATGAATATTTCAGAACTTCACAATGCTAATAAAGGAGCTGACGTAAACACTCAGGAAGTCCTAAATGAAATCAGCGCTCAACAACGACAGGGGAGTCCTTCCACTGCATTTGGGGAGACCAGTGGTTCCTGTGCTGGTGTAAATAACACATCCAAGAGTAGTACCTCATGCCAGTCCCAGAGCAATATGATTGATAGCACCAGTCACTCTGAAGGTTCCAGTGCCATCAGTGCCCTACCGTTTATGGCTAGTCATATTGTGGGCCATGGAAGTGCCACAGATCCTGCTCACAGCCTTGATAATTCCAGACTGTGTGACGGACACAAACAGCAAGCATTAAGTAGCAGAGGTGAACAACTGTCCCATTATCAACACGGTTTCTCAAGTGCTGACAATATCCACGACAGGAATGGATTCCCGCTGGGTTGGGATCTTTCACAACCAGAACAGCCAAGTAGTACATACCAGCAACCTGATAGCAGTCATGGGCCACAATTAAACACTAAATTGACTGAAAAGGCACAGGAATACAGGCAGAGTAATGCTGTATGGAACCATCAATCCCAAAACATGCAGGCCAGCAGAAAATCCTACCTCCAAGCACATGAACATTATCAGGATCCAGCAGGTGAAATCCATCCTGACTCTTTAACCAGTGATCATGATGATTATAGTGGGGATAAAATGTCAAATCTTAGTAAAACAGCTGTTGAATGGAGTGGACCTAACACTTTAGGGTCATCAAGCTTTGTACAAGGTCATGAAATAAGCAGCAACAGCAGGGGCTCTGTTGTGCCTGAACCCCCCAGAGAAGAAAATTTTAGACCCCACAGAGGCAGGGGCCCCCCAAAGAAAAGGCGTCAAGAGTTTGAATCAGATTCAGACAATGAGGCAGAAGCCGGGCCTGCAGGCAAAAGAGACCGTCAAGGAGATAGTGATATTTCCAAGGAAATGCTTCTCAAAGCCGACATGCAACGTCCATCACTCAACCTGCAGGACTTCCAAGATGCTAATAAATGGAAAGAACTGGCCAAGTCTAAAAAGATGCCCCCTTACTTTGACTTGATTGAGGAGAACGTTTACTTAACTGAGAGGTACGGTGTTGTGAGGCTGTTCAAATGTGTTCAACCAGTGTGCAACATTTGTATACATTCAGGGTTCAGGTTTGAATATTTTGAAATTTCATTCATAGAAAGAAGAGCAAATCTCATCGAGATATCAAGAGGATGCAGTGTGAGTGCCCAGTACTGCCCAGAGAGGAGCGTTCAAGGGGAGTATTGGCATGCGGTGAAGACTGCTTAAATCGGCTGCTGATGATTGAGTGGTAAGTAGATTTTATATCAAAATCACATTTTGAATTCTAGGTTTGAAAGGAGTGAATAATTAGTATAGAAAGAAATTGTATTTGTAGCTTTACTTTGTGCCTTTTTTAATAGATGGAATACTAGATACTACAGTGTCTCCTATTACACTAAAGCTTTAGTGATTTCCCTTGTTTCTAAGTGACTTTGAATACTTTTTGTCTTTCCAGCTCATCACGATGTTTAAATGGAGCGTACTGCTCTAATCGACGCTTTCAGATGAAACAGCATGCAGACTTTGAGGTTATCCTTACAGAAGACAAAGGCTGGGGACTACGGGCAGCTAAAGATTTGGCTTCGTAAGCCTCTTAACAATTCATTGCAGTATTTTTTTTATTTATTTTTTTTTTTTTTTGCTTGTTTGTTTGTTTTTTCCACCAGTTAAAGGTTCACAAAAGTAGTAGTTGTTGTTGTTGTTGTTATTATTATTATTATTATTATTAGGTTGTTGTTCTTACCTACCTAATGTTGGATTACATTTGGTTTCATGCTGTTTCTGTTTCCACATTTAATTAGTATTAGACCAAACATTTGAGCGAGTAAATATTGTTATGTGTTATGGTAAAATAAGAGAATGATTGACAAATTGGTTTGTTTTTGTTTTTTTTTTTCTATCTCAGAAACACCTTTGTCCTGGAATATTGTGGGGAGGTGTTGGACCATAAAGAGTTCAAAACAAGAGTGAAAGAATATGCTCGTAACAAGAACATCCATTACTACTTCATGTCTCTAAAAAATAATGAGGTAGGAAATGATATAATTGCAATTATTATAATTATATAATTATAATTATTTAAACTGCAGTCTTGTGTAATCTTGTGATGTTTCTTCAGATCATTGATGCAACATTGAAAGGAAATTGCTCCCGGTTTATGAACCATAGCTGTGAACCCAACTGTGAGACCCAAAAGGTACAGTGGCCAAAAAGCACTTTGATAATACTTCTTCTGTTATCCTGCTGAATGCTGAATCACCTGATGGTAATTTTGTACTCATTTCAGTGGACTGTTAATGGCCAGCTTAGAGTTGGGTTCTTCACGACAAAAGCTGTCACTGCAGGGACTGAACTGACATTTGATTACCAGTTCCAGAGATACGGGTACTGTTTTTTTGCAGTTATCCTTTTTCACACTTGTATTTTGCACTCTCAATGTTTTTATTTCTCATGTAGAATAATAGATGTAGATACAGTGGGTACCGAAAGTAAAATTGTCCATTCTTTGTTATATTGCTGTTTGCTAAAATCATTTATGTTCATTTTTTCCCCTCATTAATGTGCACACCCCATATTGACAAGAAGTTTTCAGACCCTTTGCAGTATTGAGTAGAAGCACCCTTTTTAGCTAATATAGCCATGAGTCTTCTTGGGAATGATGCAATGAGTTTTTCACACCTGGATTTGGGTCTCTCCTGCCAATCCTCCTTGCAGATCCTCTCTAGTTCTGTCAAGTTGGTTAGTGAATGTTGGTGGACAACCATTTTCTGGTCTTTCCAGAGATGCTCAGTTGGGTTTAAGTCAGGGCTCTTGCTGGGCCATTCAGGAACAGTCACGGAGTTGTTCCGAAGGGAAGCCACTCCATTATTTTAGCTGTGTGCTTAGGGTTATTGTCTTGTTGGAAGGTGAACCTTCGGCCCGGTGTGAGGTCCTGAGCACTCTGGGAAAGGTTTTCGTCCAGGATATCTTTGTACTTGGCCAAATTAATCTTTCCTTCAATTGCAACTAATACTCCTGTCCCTGCAGCCGCCCCCACAGCATGATGCTGCTTCACTGTTGGGATTGTATTGAGCAGGTACTGAGCAGTGTCTGGTTTTCTCTGCACATACCGCTCAGAATTAAAGCCAAAAAGTTCAGTCATGGTCTCATCAGACCACAAAGTCTCATTTCTCATAGTCTAGGAGTCCTTGGCAAACTCAATGCAGGCTTTCATGTGCCTTGCACTGACCATAAAACCTCAGTTGGTGGAGGGCTGCAGTCAAGTCCAATCAATTTAATTAAGCATAGCTGCACTCCAAAGAAGGCTTACAACCATCTTAAGGATGATCCAAAGAAATGGACAACACCTGAGTTAAATATGAGTGTCACAGCAAAGGGGCTGAATACTTTAGGCCATGTGATATTTCAGTTTTTGTTCTTTAATAAATTTGCAAAAGTGTCTACAATTTTGTATTTTTCTTTCAAAATGGGGTGTTGTTTGTATATTAATGAGTAAAAAATCAACTTAAAGGATTTTAGCAAATGGCTGCAATGTAACAAAGAGTAAAAAATTTTTAAGGAGGTCTGAAAACTTTTCATACCCCCCGTATACTGTTAGTGGCATTGCAAGTGAGTAACTGGTGTTCTTATCTTGGTGATTACACCTTTGTATATTTAACTCTCCAGCAAAGAAGCACAGAAATGCTTCTGTGGTGCACCCACCTGCAGAGGCTTCCTCGGCGGAGAGAACAGAGTTAGTGTTCGAGCAGCTGGAGGGAAGATGAAGAAAGACCGCAGTCGAAAGAGTGCTCTTACCACGGTCAGTTCTTTTAGTCATGCTTGAAATTCTTTGTTTGAAATGTGGGAATTTGGGGAATCAAATATTTGAACATGACATTTCTAGAGCCTGGAATCGTTTTTTAATCAATGGTAACCTGATATTGGCGTTGCACAGGTTGATGAAGAACTGGAGGCATTACTGGAGAATGGAGAAGGCCTTTATGATGAGAAACAGGTTGTGTCTCTCTGCAGACTAATGGTTCGAGTGGAAACCATTGAGCAGAAACTCATCTGTCTCAAGCTCATACAAGTATGACCTGACATCAATGACTAATTTCTGAAAACCATTGTTATTACCCTCCTGTTAAAATTTGCCTAGTATGTGCACACAGTAGTTCTTTCTCTGTCTCTCTGTTAATTTTTGCTGTAGTAATGTGTTCGTTTTGCTTAGGATACTCAAAATCCATCATGCCTGAAACAGTTCCTGGACCATCATGGATTGTCTCTGCTGTGGATCTTCATGGTGGAGATTTCTGAAGCCAAGGGCAACAGTGCCAATAATATCAAATTGCAGTTAGAGGTGATTAAGTCTTTGCTTGATTTTATCATACATATTATACAGCCAGTTTCCATTTGGTCACTTATATTTTATATAATATTTTTTTTATAGATTATGAAGAGCCTTGCTGTGCTTCCCATATCAACTAAGAACATGTTGGAGGAGAGTAGAGTTCTGACCCTCATTCAGAGATGGGCCCAAACAAAAATTCTCCCTCATCCTACTGAGATGGATGGCTACTCCAGTGAGAATACATCCCGTGCTCAAACACCCCTCAACACTCCTGATGGTTCCTCCGCCAAACTGGGACCAGAATTGGATGGTGACACCGCCAAACCTGCTGTGTACCGCCGCCTTAAAATCATCAGTGAAAATAGTCTAGACAGTGCACTCTCTGATGCTAGCAAAGCATCAGATGGGAAGGAAGAGGAGGAGGATGATGATGAAGAAGATGAACCCTCACTTGCCACAGTTTCTGATGGCAAACAGTTGAAGGGAGAAACAGCGTGTGACACCTCAGATCCAACCAAAGAAACAATGGAAGAGTCAGAGAAAGAGGAGAAGCAGGTCAAAGAGGAGAAACAGGAAGAAGGAGGGACAGGTTCAGATACTCAGCTTGAACCCCAAACTGAGGAGCCAAAATGTTCAGTTGAGTTAGATTTGGAGAAGAAAGACATTGAGGTGAAAGAGGAAGCAATTGTTGGTCTGAAGGATGACCTTGAGGGGTCAAAGGAGACTCTAGAAGAACAGGAACAAGTGGAGGAGCAGATGAGTATGGCAGTGACAGAAGAGGCTGAACTGGATAGTGACCAGTTTGCTGTAAAAGTTCTTGATCCAGAGAATCCTGCCATTAAAACCAGTGATGCTGCAGTTCAACCTGAGCAGCCATTGGAACAGATCGAAGCACACACAGAGTCACAAGAGCCTGAGAAAGCTCCTCTTCCCAGTGAGGTAGAAGCTGGCGACTCTACATCTGATGTTCCCCCAAGCTCTGAGACCCTGGAAGCCAGCATTCTCCCTGAGGTCCCAGCAGCTCCTCTGGACCCATCGATCATAGGAACGCCATCCCAGGATGAAGAGGAAGGTGTCTCAGATGTGGAAAGTGAGAGGAGTCAGGAGCCTCAGCTTAGTGCGCTCGACATTACTGGCATGGCCGCTAGACTTCTTGATAGCTGGAAGGATCTAAAGGTGAGACATAATTAAACTTTTTTTTTTTTTTTTTTTGCGTGGTTTTGTATTATGAAATTTGACAGTGAAGTTGTGCTTGTCTTATCAGGAGGTGTACAGGATACCAAAGAAGATTCAGGTGGAAAAGGAAGCAAATGGTGAGTTAAGCCTTATCTGATTTTTGGTATAGAAATATATCTATATCCTTTTCACCAATTAGATTTTCTCACAGATCGCAGCCAAGATCGAGATACACGCACGCCTTCTGGGAGCCGAGAACGCGAAAGGGAGCGGGAGAAGGAACGTGACAGAGATTATGACAGAGATCGGGAGTGGGACAGAGACAGGGATCGGGATCGAGTCTCTGACAAAACTTCTCGCAGCACTGAGAGACGGAGGAGACGTTCTGCTTCTCCACCATCATCATCCTATGAAAGGACTAGCCGTCGCACAGAGGAACGGTAAGAGTTCTCATCAGTGAAAAACACAACAGGGTGACTAATACTATGGTAAAGTTGTGGCATTTATCTGTGGGATT
The DNA here is from genome assembly GCF_900963305.1 of Echeneis naucrates. Classification (NCBI taxonomy): domain Eukaryota; kingdom Metazoa; phylum Chordata; class Actinopteri; order Carangiformes; family Echeneidae; genus Echeneis; species Echeneis naucrates. The sequence goes on from NC_042516.1 coordinate 14,239,195, forward strand.
GTTCTCTGAATTGTGAAGGTTTGACCCTTCTAACAAGACACCGAGGGGAGTCAGTGTCAAAGAGCGCAACAAGCTGTCCACCGAGGAACGCCGAAAGCTATTTGAGCAGGAGGTTGCTCAGCGGGAAGCCCAGAAACAACAACAGCTTCAGCAGCAGCAGCTTCAAACAATGGCCTATGACCCTGCTCTGGCCTATGCCTCCAGCCCTGGTTTCATCAACTACCCCCCTGGATATCCCATCCAAACCTTTGTGGATCCCTCCAACCCCAATGCAGGCAAAGTACTGCTCCCTACCCCTTCCGTTGAACCAACCCTGAACTATGAGCAGACTCCTCCTCAACGTCTCATCTCAGACCTCGGACTTCCCTCTCCATCCTCGACTTCCCAAGGCACTCCTGCCTCTAATCTCTCTCAACACATCACCACCACCAACCTCGCTACTGGAAATCCCCAGCAGTATACCCAGCCAACTGTAGCAACTCAAGACGCAGGTGTAGCTGTCCTCTCTGTACCAACCCAGACAGCCCCTCAGGTACAGAGCCAGCAGAGCTACACCACTCTCTGGGACCCCACGACTCAGCAGACAGTGACTGTGCAGACCCAGCCAACACAGCAGTATGCTACAGCCCCAGCACAGGCCCAGACACAAACAGCTATCTATTATCAGGGCCAACCATGCCAAACCATCTACAGTATCCCTACCGCCTATCCTCAGGCTAACACTCCAGTCATACAGGTAGGATCTCTTGTCTGCATATAACTTTATCATAAAAAATATTTTATAAACGGGAGTACAGTAAAAAAAAAAAAAAGAAAATCATTATTGAAAAACCTCTTGAACAGAAAAACATAACAGTATATAGAGAGTAAAATTATTTTGCATGAAATAGACACTGTCTTAAGTGTCACATGTATGTTTATGTATTTTATTTTTGTTGAAGGTTGAACACTATAACCTAATGTAACAAAGTACATGCTTAAATCTGTTTGATAGATTTCGCCAACATCTTTCTAATATGGGTGTATTTTATGTTTCTGAAGGCTTACACTGAGCCTACAGCCAGCTACCTGCATGGTCAGCCAGTGTATCCTGGCCATCAGCAGGGTGTGGTGGTGCAACAGGGAGGCACAGTCACCACCATCGTCACATCTCAAACTGTGCAACAAGTAAGGCATATACGCTCGGTTAATTTCCTAGAGAATGTAGAATAAAACAAAATATGCTCATATTTGATCTGTCATTTTAGTTGTTTAAAGACTGTATGAAATTGTGTCTTCACAACTGAATAAATTCAGGTCACCATTTTAGGGTTTGGGGCATCTTTATAAATTATCTTTCTTACTTGATCTTTCGAGACAACCTCTTCTCTGTGTGCCCACAAGGGGGTAGTAGATAACTAAATCATCCATGTTAATCCAATTGCTGTCACATAAAATTACAAAATTGACAATCTCTGTAAATATGGAATGAAAATTAAGAGCCTTTAGTAATCAAAATATTGCTGGCTTTTAATTACAGTCATAAAACTTTTAACATATGATTTATTTATTTGTTTAAACATTTATTTATTTAATTATTCCTGTCGGCTATACTGACACTTTTTTCCTGTTTTCCTCTCCTTAGGAAATGATTGTACCCAACAATGTGATAGACCTTCCTCCTCCCTCTCCCCCTAAACCCAAAACCATCGTCCTACCTCCCAACTGGAAAGTGGCTCGAGACCCTGAAGGGAAGATATACTACTACCATGTTGTCACAAGGTTGGTATAGCTGTGCATCTATGTGATGTGTGTCTTTGCTCCTGCATGTATCTTTGTCATATTTCTTCCCTTTGCACATCAGGCAAACGCAGTGGGACCCTCCAACATGGGAGGGAAGTAGCGACAACACTAGTGTGGACCATGAATCTGAAATGGACCTGGGAACGCCTACCTATGATGAGAATCCTTCTAAAGTGAGCTTGTATTAATTTTTCGAAACAGAATGTGTGAACTAGTTGTGTGCCAGACCTTTTTAGTATGCAATCAACAAGTGAAGAGAAAACAAACTTTGAATTCAACTGGTAATTATGAAGATTCGTCTTCACTTCTTTGTTTGGTTCCCTGAAAGTTTGTGCTTGGTGATTATGGTATTTGTTCCTTGAGGTAATTGAAGATGCTGCGTTAGAGATTACTTTCAGATGTGTCTAAAGGAGGAAAAAAAAACTCCAGCACCATATTCAGTGAGTGTTATGTTCATGCCTCCTCCTTAGAAAATGGCACCATCAGAACTTACATAGAGGCATGAGATTTGAAATGAGAATCCAATCACCCCACCCTCTGCTCAGCTGTCTGTCCCTTAGCCTCGAGGCCATGCAGGGAGGGGTGGCTTTGCTCATCTCCTCTTCCTCTACTTCGTTTGTTTTCCCTCTTCATTTTTATTCTAGCTTTGAGGCTAATGGCAACCATCTGGATGACATAGCATCCATTTATTTGTGGGTTCTTAACTCCATAAATGTCCCTTTTGTCCTTTTTAAAAAGATGCAACAGTATTTAGAAACATAACAACACAAAAACCAAACTCGAGATTTTTGTTTGTCCAAAGATGTCTGCCAAGAACAGTTTCAAGGTTATAGACTAATTCCCAGTATGTGCTTACACACTGGTGGTGTCCTTGTTCAGCATTAAAAATATGGTTCATACACTGCACTTGTATTATTTGGTTTTACTGCCTACCCCCCCGCCCCCTTCGGTATAAGCCACTGTATGTGTGCAACATTTGTGCCTGCTCTCGATCTCGCCCCTTTGTTGCGGGTGCAGCCAGTCAGCAGTTGCCTGCTTGCCTTTGTTGTTGAAGGCTGAGGCCAAAGAGGCAGCATCCTGGCAGGATATCCCTGCTTTCTGTCAAGTAGCTGCTGAACAGGTGCTGTTTGATGCCCCACTGACCTTGATAGCTGCTTGTTCTGCGGCCAGTTGCCATGTTTGATTGAGCTGGTGCACAGGTGGAGGGTCTGTCGTGGTTGTTATTGCAGAAAATTTCTTGGCAACCTTGGCATTTCTATGCTATGGTTGTGGTGTTTTCTTCCATAGGCAGAATAAAAGTCAGAGAGGTTTGAAATAAATAGAACTGGATGAGACCTTGTTTTAAGTGTAAACTTCGTATGCCAAGGATTTAATTTGAGACAGATCGTCATTGTTTACAAACAAGAATTTTAATCCAATCATTCTCTCGGTTGTTTTTACAGTTTTCCACAAAGACAGCTGAAGCTGACACTTCAAGTGAACTGGCTAAAAAGAGTAAAGAGACATTTCGCAAAGAGGTGAGCCAGAGTCTCTGCAGACACTCCAGATGTTTCATTTTTGTGGACAACTGCATATTTACCTATGCTGAATAGAAGATATTGTGTCCAGCCACGGAAGTTAAACTTTTGTATTTACTTATTGCTCCCTTCACGTCTGTGTGTGTTTGTGTTGCACAGATGTCTCAGTTCATCGTGCAATGTTTAAATCCTTATCGGAAGCCAGACTGCAAATTGGGACGCATCAGCAACACAGAAGACTTCAAACACCTGGCTAGAAAGGTACAAATAAGCAATAAGATGTTTGTATATGCAGCTAGTATTTCCATTAATCTGAGTGACACAGTCAATCTTTCATCTGTACATGGACAGAGCACAACTCACTGATACTTTCAAAGTCTTCCTCAAATCAGAACTAAATAGTTGACTTTCCATGATTTCTTTCTCCAGCCAAATGTTTTTGTCTCTGAGTCTGCAAGAGACTTAGAACATAAATTATTATCTGTCTCTCTTTTGTTTTATGCATTGTTTAAAAGGGCAGCACATTTTTTTTTCCTTGGCTCCTTTTCAATGTGTGGAGTGGTTTGCCACTTTGACATGCCATGACCCTGTGGAATCGGGCACAATAAATAGAATATTCAAATGGGATTAATTTAAAGTTTACATTTTCTCATTTCAAATTAGAAAGAGCAATGTCACATCAAGAGAATTAAGCAGTCAGTTTTTCCGCCACACCGTGGACACACATTTTAAGAAAGTCATTTGTTGTAATCTGACACAAACAATCTGTCTAATTCAAATTTATCTCTGTTCAATCATCTAGCTAACTCATGGAGTTATGAATAAGGAGCTGAAAGCTTGCAAGAATCCTGAGGACCTTGAGTGTAACGAGAATGTGAAGCACAAGACCAAGGAGTATATCAAGAAGTACATGCAGAGATTTGGCTCAGTGTACAAGCCGAAGGAGGACACAGAGGTGTACTAGCCCCAGAGGCCCCAGATGTTCCACTTGCTCTGCATTAACACAGGAGAAGCACAGATTTGCCTTTACAGTCACTCCTTATTGTATGAACTGGCCATCCTGAACCGTGAAGTAGTTTCTTAACTGTATTTATGACTAAGAATTGCACTGCACAGGAGCTTTCCAGGCCCCACTGATCGTGGAGGAGCCCTAACCTAGAGACTGCTGGGGACTTGAGTGCTGCTGAACAACCTGAGACTCCAGGTGCAGTGTTTTCAAAGGATGACACTGAGGGGTGCTATAGAGACTAATGTTCTAAAGTTGATTTTTAGCTCTTTTTTTTTTCCTTCATTTGTTAAATGTTCCCAAGATGATCACCTCAATTCCACTTTTTAAACTCTAGCCCTGAATGAGGAATGCGCAGCAGAATCAGCCTTCCCTATCTTATACATTAAATTTATTTGTTTCTTTCCACTGTTAGAAAAACAAAAACAGATCAATAACATAATTGTCTGGTCCCTTTTTCACCCCCAGCCTGATTTTTCTTGTGCACGCTTCAGCCCCAACCCTCCTGCCTCTGACTCGGTATCTGGTGCTGCTTTTAACTGGGCTGTGGAGGTCCAGGCTTCCACTCCTCAAACCCTGCCTTCTTAACCACAGGACTTTGGAGCCTCTGTTGTTTTATGGATGCATGAAGTAGGCTGAGGTCAGAGTGGTATCCTTATGGAAATTCCATCATTTTTCATGTCTCGTTTTTCAAGTAATACACTCTTACCAGGACAAAACGTTACCCACGATACACTTGGAGATCAGACAGTGAATAGCAGGTTGGCAAAGGGGTTATAGATTAACGTGCCACATCTTTTATCAATTTATGTATAACAACGGGAGCAGGGTTTGAATGATATGTTTGATGTGCTGTTTAGCTGTCACTTTTCTCATTTCCTGTCCAAGTCTGTTTTCTCTTCTCACAGGAATGATGTTGAAAATGAAGGTTGTAGCATTGCAGTTTTAACAGTTACTAAACATTATGAGTGTTCTTTTTTTTTTTTCCACTGTTGGTTGTAGTTAGACGTTAACAGTCACTTAGGTCAGTACTGCTCCACAAATTGTCACACATTTATTTCCAAGCGTTTTACAGTGGTCAGGATAGGCTGATTAGCATTAGGTTGCTGGTTTGTTGCAGTTAAATTGCATTAAACAAAGTTCCAACATGTACATTGCTTAATATGTGAATATATTGAATAATAGTTTTGGGAATGTTTAAATAAGACACTTTTTAAAAGGACTATCATTTCATGGATTAAAGTGTAAATAATGTGTAAAATTACCAAAGCTGTACACAGGAGACTAGGGTCAGGGAGCACAGTGAGCCCACCCATCCTCACCAGCTCAGCCCTCCTGATGCAGTTCCAACAGTCCATCAAACTTAGGACCCCACTGACTCACAGCCCTCTATTTTATTTCAGTGGTGGGGGGAGATTTTCATGTTGTTGTTTTTTTTTTCTTTCTTTCTTTCTGAGGTTTTTTTTTTTAATTATTATTATTATTATTTTTTCTATGTAAAAAGTTTCACCCTATTCTACTGTAATTATTGTGTAAGCACATTGTCATACCGAGTGTACAAACATTTTAAAAGATAATAAACTTTTTTTGTAAAATTACATCTATATCCCTGTGCAGTTGAGTTGCATCCTCTTGGCTGTCGGATGGAAAGACTCAAACAGTTTCTATGCAAATGTGGCTGGACTCTGTTGCATGATTAACTGCTGAGTGCACACGCAATCCCGTTTTAGATTGGCTCACTCCTCTAATAAGGGATGCACATGGCATTGGTACAGCCCATGTGCAGTGTTGGGCCAGATGTTTGGGCCATCTAAAGCGTATAAGTGATTGACTGCCTTCATTAAAGACGTTTAGTGTGCTCTAAATATGGAGACTTGTGACGATTGGGGAGGTGCTGCTGTGCTTCCCTTTGCTCCTCTGTCCCAACCCCCCCTCTCCCAGTGCATGCACATTCCGCAGCCCAATGCCTGTGTGCTCCAGACCGCAGTTAAGCAGTCCCGTCTGGAGTGTCTGACGGCATGTAAAGCTGCCCGAGGCCATGCAAGATGCCTGCTCCCACTTAAAACTGAAGGCAAAGAGATCATTAACAGATCTGACTTCAGAGAAGAGTGGGAGCAGGAATTAGGTTGTATCTCAGAGAGAAAAAGAAAACTTTCCTCCACAATATTTAGGATCAACTTCTTATTTTTATTTCCCCCCTCAAATTATTAAATACCTTATTAAATACCTCTTAAGTGATTTCCCTCAGGGTTTTGAATAGGAAATGTTCTCATACACTAAATCCCATGATAAGGGGTAATATATTCCAAATATATCCACACTTCCACAGTGTGCAATCCATCAAGTGAGGTTTACGCATCATTTTAAGTGACATGCATGTCTATGGGATATTGGTGATACGCAATAATTGTCATGTTTCCATCAGGCACTTGTTATGCAATTGTGGTGCTACTACAAAGGTATATAAACACATCATCTGAAGTACATAAGCAATGGCAGCTTTTACACTGAGTTGATAAATGTTTATGGTCCATTGGAGTTATGATAGAATGAAGCCTATAATAAAACAAAACTACATCTGTGGACCTGTTGAGGCCTGTTCAGTCTTTTGTATCTACTGTTCGTTGTAACACAAACATAAATACCACATTCATTTCAACTATATGTCCATGCGTATTCCTATCAGTTATGTCAACTTTACATTTATACTATTTAGACATCCGGTATTTTGACATATCGTTGTTTATCCGTGCTCTTTATCTAGTCCACTACTGATTAAATGAGTCACTCCGCAGCACTGTACCTTCAAGCAACCAATGCTGCACTCTGAAAGTGCCAGTACAAAAAAAAAATACACTCACTTATCAAACTTATTTAATAAATGAATAAAACTCTTACAAAAACACAGAGGGAGACCATTTGGAAATATAGACACAAAACCATACATGGTTGGCATAAAAAAAATAAAGCACAATCAATCCACTTTGTCTCTTTGTTTAACTACCACATTGCCCAAGTGGCAATTTTATTTAGTTTTAGAAATTTAATGGTGGTAAAATAAATACAAATGCAAGATGGACACAAGGATTGATATGGATGGTGTCTTTGGTTTCACGTTTCTGCCAAATTCAAGAAATATTGAGACAGAAATAGAGCTGTGTTCAGTGAATGGATTCATTTCTATTCCTTTTCACAGTTCATAAATGACCTCATTTTTAGTCACGACATTGCAAAACAACATTTAACATATTTACAATCACTTGATTATGAGAAGCGCTAAGAAAGGCTTTTTATCTGAATGCTTCATTTTCGTTTGAAGTATCACTGGTGCATAAAATATCTTCAGTGTAAGTAAATACCAAGGCTACTAAATGGCTGCAATGCAGAAAGAAGAAAAAGCAGGGCAACACATTTGTGAAGAATCCTAGTCTCAGCGTTACTTAGTGTTCTTATGGAGAAAATAACTGCTACAAGAGTCACGGCTAAGATTTAACCCTTAATTTCGTCTGTAGAAATCTGATGGCTTGGCCATGAAAACTCTTAATTGGTTTTCTTGCAGTTTGAAACTATTTGATCACTCACAGAAGGATGGCCATGTATTTTTTTTTTTTTTTTTTTTCCAAAGTTCCAAAGAAGCCATCGCCTTTTGGCAAAAATCAAAGGCAAACTGGTTTCTGAAGTTGTAATTCATAAAACAAGACTTGCCAGACTGGAACGTTGGTAGTGTAAGCCGTCCATGTTTTTCTAAATTGTAAACGGAAGCTAAATTTCCTTTAGGATGGAGAAGGGAACGACTCTGATTGCTGTCTGAATATGAGGGAAGCAGTGGTTTTTGAAACAGCCCACTCGTGCAGCACTTTGTAAACACATTCTCGTCTTCCTTGCTTCTTGTAGCGTATGTGGAGGTCACTGTAATGTAATCCAATCTGGTCCAGATTCCAGTGCTTGAAGTAAGCCACTGGGGATTCACAAGAAGAGAAAATTGCTGGCACTGGCACTGACACGTTCTGTTTTAATTTATGACATTATACTTGCTCTGTATTCTGCCTTCATTTCCCCTATTAACTGGTTAGTTGCTCTGTACCAATACCAGACACACCGCAGGCGTTTCTTTCATGCACTCAGATTCATATCAAAAGAAATGGTGACATAAACCGGACTAAAGGGTTATTAGAATGGTTTTTTTTTTTGCTGTTTTACTGAAACAAATAAGCGTCCAACAAAGCCGGAAGGACTTTCTGTGGCGGTCTCCAATGCTGACAGCTGTTGATATAAAAGAGTTCCTCCCATGTCATGTCAATCAAAGTTCTTCACCTCAGTTTGTGAAGGCCACACCCGTGGCTGACGGGCTGTTAGACCACGGAGACTCCCTGTGCGGGGCAGTTTAGAGCTGTCACCACGTCAGGCCTCTCAATGTGGGCCAGTGCAGAGCACAGCAGTCCCAGAGTGGAGCCTTCTTTCTGGGCCCAGTTAGACAGGAGAGTGTGAGCAGCGGCCTCTCCACGCCCAAACAGGTCTAGCTGTTCAGACTCATAGCCCAGCTCTGCCCCCAGCTCCCTCCACCCTTGGCTGCCTCCCTCCTGCAGTAGGCGCTCCACCTCTTCCTGTCTGTGGGGGGGTAGGTTGATGTATAGCCAGTTGTCCGGCTTGCTGTCCCTCTTGGTAGCTGTGGGACCAGAAAGTAAATTAGAAACTTTTCTCATCATTATTCTGGAGGAAAGCACTGGGAACTTAAAGATGCCCCGTGGGGTTTACTTCTGAACTATCAAATTTATGTTAAGATCCATTGTCTCTTACCAAAGCCCACTGTGTCTGCCCTGGAGGCCTCACAAATGTGTTGAATCAATTTCCTTCGTTTTAAGTAATCCACAAAGCCATACAGCAAAAGCCACACATTTTGAAAACCTGCATTGTTTACTAGCAAGAAGTCTAACCTTCCTGGTTCTTTTACTGGAGTACAATCAGCAGATCAGACGACCAGAATCATTCATTTACATAAAATGAAAAACAGCACGAAAATGTGCTCACACGAATATTTGCTCAATAGCACTTTACTTTGTACTTTTAAAAGAATGTGGTGTTTTTTCTGGAACATAAAATTCAGTTTCCAAAAACAATCTTTCCAAAGACAACTGCGGAAGCCATTTGTTGGCTTCGACTGTTCACTCTTCACTTTCTTTAGTAATACTGCAGCCATGTAAATCCAATTTAACACACTGAGTTCATCATTCCTTAGAAACCTTAATTTCATTTCATTTTCAAGAGCCTGTTTCCACCATACCTTTGCTGGGCTGGTTGTCCTGCAGACTGTGCGAGTCCAGAAAAACACCACTGTCGCTTTGGAGCTTTTCTCCCTCTGGAGATGATCCCAACTCAGCTGCCCGGGCCTTAGAGAGTGCTTTCTTCTGTTTACACGATCTCCAGCTGGGAGGAGCACAGGAAAACAATGTCAGATAAATTACACACGGTGAGCAATTTGTCATTCCAGGGCAAATTTTATATTCATTATTGAGTCCATTTAAGGTCGAGGAGCCATCCCTCACAAGGACTCACCATTTATAAGCCACATAAAGAAGCAGACCCAGCACCACGGCAGCCAGAACAGACACATAAGCAAGAATATTGTTGTTGCCACCCTCATCCTCTGGGGTAAACTTTGGTGCCTCAGGGGAAGGACTTGCTTCGTCTTCGTCTATTGCCTCCTCTGCACCTGGAAAGTTAGGAGCTTCACGGGTCCCATCAGACTCAGCAGGACGAGACAGAATGTGCAGCTTCTTATCTGTTAAGTTTAAGAAAGGGAGATGTGTCAGGTACGGTAACATAGCATGAGCACATATGGACATCAGAAACACATTTGGGCTGCATAAATTAGGGCCAGAAATAATTCCAGAGAAGTCTGCATGCCCGATGCAATGATAGGTTCAGCTGCCCAGATCCCCTGGAGTTTTCCAAACCTTTGATTGCCCCCATTTCCAGCCATGCCTTCCCTCCTGTGGTCTGCCTATTTTAAGATCAAACGCTACAAGGTATTGTGTTGACCTCTCAGGGGTCAAAGGGTCGTGACACGTTCACCCAGAGTGTGTAAAGATGACCTTACTCCTGGAGAGTGAGTGTAGCCATTTGGAAGCAAGCAGACTGGTGGTCAGGGTCAGCAGCCTCCCTTGGCCTTCGAGGCTCTAAGAGTCAGTCACCCTTAAGACCTGTCAAGCTCAGACCAATTGGACTACAGCACTTAAGTGGACTGTTTTTCCTCTACTCATGTTTCCAGGCTTGGAGTGTTCAGATGAGGTGTGGATGCAGGTGTTGACCACATGTCCTTGTGTTCACCGACACAGACACCCCATGCCATCCCCCCTTTACTTGAATTCATTCTTTTATCTTTTTATTCTCCACTATTACTGCCTTCGCCTGCCTTAGATCTTTAAAGGCTGCTTCTATACTATATTCTCCTTAGTGTCAGCAAATCTCAATAAAAGACCATTCCACTCCAACTCATTCACAAAATGATGGCTAAGTTTTTTTGTTTTTTTTTTTGAACAATAGTTCCACAGTTTAATGTGTTTTAAGTTGTGGGTGTGGATCAGTCAGATAATGTATACATGACACGGTTGTGCGTTTCTGATCATGGGATTTATCAACAATAAGACAAATAAACAATGTCCAAAAATCAGGAACATTTTCTCACCCTCTTACATCCTACTTCACAACTCACCCATGCAAAGTGTGTCAGAGTTGGGCAAGCAGGGTCGGATCTCCACTTCACTATCGGAGCACTGGGTGCACATCTGGCATGGTTTGGTGCTAATATGCTCCTCAGAAAATGTTCCTGGTCCACATGTCTGGCACACAGTGTTTCCCTGAGGGCCGCACTCCCGAATGACACCCTGACCGTGCACACATTTGGAGCAAGGCGCACACATGCTTAGGTTTCCCAAAAGAAAGGAGTCGCTTTCACATTCGCATTGTGTGTCTTGATTAGCAGAGCACGATGCCACCATAGAGGCACTTTTGGGGCACTTGGTACAGGCGAGACAATGGCCAAGACCTTCAGATGGGGAAAATGTCCCTGGAGACCAAGCACAAAATCAGCATCAGTAAAAAATAAAAACGTTCTCTTACAAATATCAGCAGTAATGGCAGATGCCAATCCATGTTGTACAAAACAGTACATGTTTTGTTGTACTTGTATAACGACAATAAAGCTTATTCTATTCTAATTGCTTACCCGGCAGGCACGGTGTGCACTTGGTATCCTGTTCCCCACATTTTGCTTCCACACCAAAGCCAGCAGGACACAGACTGCAACACTGCCCTGATTCAGTGAACTGGTTGCTGGCACAGGCATCTCCAAAAGTTACCTGCAGTGAATAAATGACATAGTTAGAAAAATATCACCAGAGAAAGAGAACAAAACTAACCAAAACAAATGACTTTCACCATGTTTACATAACTACTACTTGGTTCACAGCGAACTGCTCAGGCAGTACTAACAAAGGAAAAGACACCAAGACAGGAAGTTTTTTTTTTTTGTTTGGTTTTTTTTGTCCATGGAGTTTTTCTCCAGTTGCACGCATCCCACTTCATGAGAAGTAGGTGAACTGAAAATGGCCTTTTTAATCTTTCTATCTGCCTGAGTTTTCGCCCTTAAACTGCTTCGAGTCCTTATCTGCAAGTGGGTAATGGAGAGCCCGGCTGGAGTTGTGACATGAGGGATAGATCAGACATTCCTAACGGCTTGTGCAGCAGGGTTGGTGCCTGACAGGAGGGGCTGGCTTTAATCAGATAGCTTTGGACCAGTGGAAAGAATAAGGCAAAAAGGGGTGAAGGAAAACACTCAGAAAAGGAGGAAGGAAGAAGTTAAAAAAAGGGCCTCCACTCACCCACTCACTCAAATGAGAATGAAAATGTGTGTTTGTGAGTGAGTGCATGTGTGAGCGTGCGTGTGTGAATGCTGCATGTGTGTTTACTTCTTGACGACAGTAAAAGGAGGGGAGAGGTATATTGAGACAGTTCCTGCCCCAGGCAAGGGTGTCAGTTAACCAAGGCTGCCCAGCATGTGAGTGTCTGTTTGGGTGAGCGGGGGCCTTTGAAGTCCCCAAACCCTACAGGTGTGTCTATGAAGGTCAGTAATTCACTAACTCCCCTTTCTCCAGGCTCTGAACAGCGGCATTTTAAACATCCACACATTTACCAGAGATTGGCCTGCTCTGCCTGAGGGCTGACGAGAGCAAACAGATGTCTAACAACTAACCTCCTGCAAAGGGGAAAAGTAACAGCTAAACAACCCACTGATGTCTCTCTTTGTCTCTGAAGTCTGCCAAGACACATAGGCAACATGTGAGAACCTGCAGAGCCTCCAATGAAAGACCCATCAGAAACACACACACACACACACACACACACACACACACACACACGGTGCCATGATCCCAGTCGCAAAAACACTGAAATGTTTCATGTTACATGCTGATAATAGAGGAGAAACAGCTTTGAAACAGGGCTTGTTTCTTTCCAAAAACAACATCCAGTTTTATTGCAGCGCTTACAGAGGAGCCTGATGATATCTGAGTGCCACAGAGCACAGATCAGAGGCATTAGTGTGTCGGAGTGGTCCAATCCAGCAGCCAGGGACCAGCAGGATGTTTGGAGTTGGCAGACTGCGACCAAACCTGAGGACCATAATAACTTTGGATAGAGAAAGCATTCTGGTAACTCCAAATTTGTCCTCTCTGTCTGACAGATGGACCTCCTCTACTAACATTAGTTCCCCTTTTAGCCCTAAATCTATACTTTGGTAAATATTTGGTGACACCGACTCCGCTTTATTTGTACCTCCAGCTTGGATTTCTGTCATTTAACAGTGGGTGGTGTGTGGTGCAGCCCTGTAGGCTTTCCTGGAGGGCCAACTCTCCACAGAGCGGGAATTCCCAAAGGTTTGGCACTTAACCTGCTGCCCAGCTCCCAATGAAACATTTAGTCCATGCCCCAGTGGAGATGAGAGGGAACAGGGATTTACTCAGTACAGGAATGGCTAAGACTGTCTACTGTTTACATTGAAATCGGACTATATATGGTGAGTGTGATGGATATTTATATGTTCAGTTATTAAACATGTCACATTGTAATAGACATAATGCTATATAAATCAACACAAACACATAAGCTTCATTTCATATAAAAAGGTATTAGCACTGCAAAAATTGTGTTTATGTAACTTTAACATTGGCAACTAAAGTGTGTATGTATGTGTGTTTCCAAATTTAAAGGTTTTTCAGATTTGTTTTAAATCAAATCATTTGACTGGATAAATTTTACTTAAGTGCGGAAATCATGTTTTATATTTGTTTACTGGTAAGCGGATCACTGTCAAACCTTTATGCTCATTCTATATTTCATGTTGATCCAACATCATCATAGATTGGCATGATCTAAATATATCTATCTATATGTTTCAAGCAAAGATTAAATTGCTGTGCCAGGCTGCAGAGTATTTCTGAAGTAGTATGCGTCACCCTCAGTCCAAACTGAAAGGCTCTGCAGTTGTTTTTCCATTTAGGTAAGAAGCTGCAATCTTAAGGAATTCCCCAGAGAGAGCAGACCGACCACCGAGGAGCACTGCTTTCAGTGGGGCTCTCAACTCCACGGCTGCCGGAGTCACTCAGTCATCACGGATCTCACACACACACACACACACACACACACACACACACTTCAGTCCTCTCTGTGCCTGAAACATTTCCTGTGCCTTTCTGAAGTGGGGCCGCATTTGAAGCACCCACGCTGGAGTTTCCACAGTTAATCTAATCTGCATGAAAATAAACACAAAAGGATGCCCCCCCCCCGCGGACACTGACCCATGAACCATCACTGTGCTGTCTGTGACGGCAACAGGCTGAGGTCATTCTGCAGAAACAGCCTGAGCTGACGGAAAGCTGTCTCAACTGCACGGATCAATGTCATCAGCACAATAGAGGATAACAAATTAAAAAGGCACATTTTTTTCTCTCTCTCTTTTTTTTAAGCTGAAAAACTCACCCAACACTCATCTACAGATTTTCAACTCTCACCAAAGAGTTACGAAATGGTTCCTCAAAGAAATCTGCGTAACTGCTCTATGGAAATTCAAATAGCTGTGGTAGAAAACCTCCTCTCCCCAACTCATACATACACAAATACACAAACACACACACACACACACACATATATATATATATATATATATATATACACACACACACACACACACACACACACACACACACACCACAAACTGGGAGAAAATGATGATAATTGCTTTGCTCTGGATATCCAGAGCCCAACAACACTGGGAGCTGGGTCACTTTTTCACCAGGATCTGTTGTAAGCACCAAATGTGGCACATCTTTAGTAAACTACAGGCAATATGAGCCTCGGAAACTCATTTAAAAATAGTCCTTTGTGAAGCATGGGCTCAAATACCATGGGATATGGTCAACTTCTGCACTGAATCCTCCAATGAGTAATTAGAAAATGACACTACAAAAGCTTTTCTGAAGGATAAAGACTGTTTAAGTAACCATATTTGCAAACCAGATGATAATTACTATCTTAGGTTTCATAGAGAAATCCTGCCGATTTTATGTGCTCACCAAAGAAATAGATTCATATCTTTTTAAGAGCTTCAGTTTTATCTGAAGGCTTTGATGTCACAAAAGTGCTTTGTCTCTGATGAGCGTGCCCCAACAGGACTACAAGCCCCATGGGCTGTTTGAGATAGATGGGTGTCAAATTATTGTCTGCAACTGTGGGCGCTTTCTTTTCCACTCACCCAGGCTTAATGATATGCTATCAAACATCAGTGACACTATAATTTGTCCAAAAAAATGCATCATTTATTATTGAGTTGATGGATATTCTTGGTAAATTGTGCCATGTTCAGCTCACTGTGACTGCCAACACTACAAATGGTTATAAGAGTGAAAAATTATGTCCTCCTCGAATTGCAGCCACAAAAGAAAGAATTTACATATAATTTCAGGTTGTTTGTGACTATGGAGGTCTACAGCTGTAGGTTAACTCTATTTAGATGTACAGTAAGGCCAAACTCTGGGATGTGACTCTGAAAAACTGCAGGATTATAACCAAACTAGGAAGAGTTTGTTTTTCCTGATTTTTAGACTTTTAATCAGATGTCTTCTCGCTCTGGTTCTCCTACAGATTAACAACAAACACAGTCCTTAACAGACATGTCTTTGTGGGGCTCAAGTTTACAAGGGCGGCTGTTGTGTTTTTATAATGATAAGAGATCGATATTTATTTACTTGGTTGTTTATATAGGTTTTAGGCTACGTGACATTTTTTTTACTAACACACCAAGTCTTACTTACTTTCAACAGCAGAAGTGCGCAGAAGAGAAAAAAACTCATATCTTCGGTTTCCAAACTCTTCTGGATCTCTGAATGAACTTCTTTTTTTTCAGTCTCTTCCAGTTCCCAACAGCTGCATAAAAAAAAGTCTCACCAAACCTCCCTACCACATCGAATCTGGCCAGAAAAAATGAAGAAACTCATTGACGGATCACACAACGTGATAGTTGAGCGGGCAGCAGAGTAACCTGTGGCTCCTGGATCAGCAACCAGGCTTTTACGCACAAAACGCCGCTTTAACATACAGATGGTGCGTAATCCGTCCAGTCTCCCGGTTGCAACGCAGAGGACACATTTGCTCCTTTCAACTGGTTTCTCTGCTGATGCTGTGGAGGTTAACACAGAGTTTGGTCTGTTTGGGATCCCTCCTCTCCTGCTGCTTCGCTTCAGATGAGGCAGGAAAAGCTCCGGCCACCTCTCCTCAAGCGTTTCTCCTCCCATCGACTCCACTTTCAACGGGGCTCCTGATTGGCTGCATCTCTGCGTCGCACCACAATGTCATAGAGTTTAAAAAAAAAAAAAAAAATCAACCCTGACAATTAGTCAACACACAGTTAACCAATATGATAATATGGACGTGAGATGAGCTCATGTTTTATTGGGCTGGCCATCTGGCAGCCAATGGCTATTAATTTTATTGAGCAAGAAAATGGACAAATCCAATTCGTTTGTTGAACAAACATGTGTAAATAAATTGGCTGTTAATATTTGTGATGTAAAGTTGAGTACAAATGTGGAACCTCTACTTTATCGAAGGGTTCATTTGAGAGCACTTAAGTTTTTGTGCTCCAATCATAGAGAAATATTGTACCAGCCTATTTATTCACCTTCCTCTACATTTTTAAGAAATAGTTAAATTTACACAACAAAATCTAAATAGTATGTAGCACTGAATAGAGCACCTACATAAGCTCTTCACTTTCATGGATCATACAGTCGCAGTGGCCATTCAGCAGTTTTGGTTTTGGTGCCATGTATGTTTTATTTACCTTCATTTTTATCTTTTTTGTTTGTTTGTTTTGCTTTGTTTTATTATTATTTATTTTATTATGCTTTTATCGAAGGATCAGAATTTTCTGACGTCATTTCACCCAGGGTCTTTTTGTTCATTCTTCTTTTATAAGATTGTTTGTTTTCTTTCTTATTTGAATATTTATAAATTTCTACAGTTTTATATATTTTCCCATCGCACACTGTTTACTGGCAGTTGTGCAGACTACTTTTACTTTACTTACATTTATACTTCACTTTGTTTTAGAGGAAAATAAACCACTTACATAAGAGTTGGACATTAGACTCCACTTAACCAGCCATAATGTACAAAGATGTACTTCTACTTTTTGCACACTGATGCATATAAAAGAATTCTCACCCAAATAAAAATTTGAAAGTAGAATTTCTTCATTGAGGTATTGCATCTTTTACGCAAATTTATATGAAATATAAGTCCTGACCTGAACCCACCACTGTTTGTTGAGAAATCACATGTCCGTATGTGTAAAGAAGAGTTGGAATATTCTCATAGTTGCTTTTCTAATACACAAGATTCATCCCAGTATTAAAATGTGTAAAACAGCTTTTCACATTATTGGCTGCGTTGTCAACTCTATCAGTGTCACACAGCATTTTTTTTTTTTTTTTTTTTTTTTGGTCGTGAATAGTGGAAAAACAAAAGCATATGAGGATCCTGGGATGAAACCTTATTAAAGGGAGGTCTGTGTGAGTTTACAACCCTTCAGGGACAGTTGCATGGAGCTGTGATCAGAAACAATAGAAAGCATGTGAATCAAACAAGATGCTCTGAAGAAGAACTACATGTTTGATCTCAGCAATTCAAAAGATTGCAAAACCAACGCAGGGTAAATTACACACCTTGTAAATTCTAGTGAATGCATCGCAGGGGGCCTAGAGACTTCAGAGGAAAACAAATGAAGAGATCTCTAAGATACAATACTACTTACACTTCAAAGCCTGTCAAAGGTTGAGGGGAGACAGAAGGGATATTCCTGCTCTGATAAAACTTCAAGGCATATTTCAGTCATACACAAACAAAAACAAAAAGTCTTCATTTGAATTAAATGGTTTTACGCTTTGTTAAAAGACTAGAGTTTCATCCACACACCACAGAAATCTGCAACTGCTGTGAATTATTGAGCCATGAAATCCTTATTTTATTGAGCAAAATGAATTCTGGATTTGTGGTAAGATCTTTTTAATGCTAGTTTTAAGGTTTATTCTTTTTTTGGCTGATGTTTGCTTTACTAAAATGAGAAATCTCCCTCTCCAAGTGGTCTTTGTTTGTTTTTGAGTCTTGAAATATCTTTTTCAACTTATTCCAATGCAGACCAGCTTGTTTAAGATTTTTTTAAATTGTCCCTTCGCTTCCTCTTGATAATGTAATAATGAGAAATTATTATTGAGATAAATCTTCCTTCTTTTACCGGCCCATAACACAATGATAGTCACATCCCAAACATTTTTAAAGTGAGTTTAGGATAGGATAGGCTTTGGCTTTGTAGCAGAAAGATTTTTACCACATATTTCAGCAATCAGACTCGTAGAGGCAAAGACTCCTTATCTAAGGGCCGAGTTCCTCTGTGGTCGTACAAGGGTGGGAACGATAGCAGAGCTATGAAACAAACAAAAATAAATAACTAAATAAATTGTGGAGGAGAGATGGTGCAGAGGGGGAAGCGGAGGGGGTGAAGGGTTAGTTGTGGCCTGTTTGAGGGTTGATGCATTCTTGGCAAGAACAACCTCCACAACACTAAAATTGTTGCATTTCACTCAGCCTGCCCTCAGGTCTGAGGAGGGCCGAGGGAGATACTGCCAATAGCCAAGAGCGAGGTGTCAACCCCTCCCACCATTGTCAGGACGACTACATCAGAGCAACTGCATCCCTCTTCACCCTCCTACTCCACTTCCCTTACTCTCTTTTCTATGGATTGTATTTGACTGGGGGTCGACGGGTCAGTTTTATCACCCGCCTTGCCCCTCCCCACCCCGCTGAATTGTACCCCCAGAGGTGTTTATGGGTAGGCTGACAGGATGTTCGGCCCACCAGGAGATCAAAGTCTCCTCTTCAAGTAAATGTGCTGTTGCTCACTGTGACCTTTTCAACTCCAATAGGGTTAACATCACAGACACATGCAAGGCTGGGATTACAGTAGAGGAGCTGGATGATCCTCATTGTGGCAGCGGATCAGTTTCCTTCCTGCTGTGGTTCACACACAAGAATCCGAGCTCATTTTGCAGTAATGTCTGATCATCCTCGGGATATGGGCCACAGTTCTACAGAAAAGAGGACCTCTAAATATTTGTGTGCTGTCATAAATCTTAAGAAAATTAAATGCAAGTTCAGATAAAAGCTGATGAAGTGTAAAGAGAAAAAAAACAAAACACAAACATAATCCCAAAACACAATGTTTCAATATGCTGAAGGAACACAGTCTAAGTCATTTTTAAAAAGTAAAGTGTATTTTCAACCACAGACAACAGCACAAATGCTAAATAAGAGACAATTGTTAAAATGGCTTGAATCCAAACTCAAGGCAATGCTGACCATAAAAAAAAAAAAAAAAAGGGAAAACCCAATTCCGACTTCATTTGACAAAATCAAAGGCTCTAAGTGTTACTGCATAGTTCAGTTTAATATTACATTCATAAAATTCAGGGGAAAACAGGGCAGTGTTATATGGATCATCAAATATGCATTTGACCAGCTGCTTATGAAAACAATCCCTTATATTCATAATGTCTCAGATGAACAGAGGTAAATCTTTATTAAAATGTGCTTTGGACTGACTGAATTACTGAATTAGTTTTTGCGTGAAGTAGGATGAATTGATTAGTTGAAACTATTTCAAATATATATATCTCCTTCTTTTCGCTTGCTTACACTCATGGTTATTCTTTGCAGCACTTACAAAGACTAGGTAATTTGTCTGTGTGGACTATGTTATTGGGTATTGCGTTTTCCCAAATAGTTTTTGTCTCGCTCCCATCATGACACTGCATAACAACCACTTTGTTCCAACCACAGTAAAAGAAGCTGGCAGGAAGTAAATTCCTCTGAAGCTCACTCACGGACTTTCTGCTCACATGTTCTGCAGTCATCATGTCTTCAGATGTTTTCAGTGCTTCAGAAACAGTACGCTGCCAGTATAGGCAAGTTTGTGAGGCCAGCCAACAGTTTACTGAGTTCATTTGCAATATCCTATATCCACATCTGAGTCAGAGGGCTGTGAGGTGCATTTAAATCAAACAGACATATAGTGATTTATATGAAATAGAAGATTGGAGTTCAGTGTTTACACATGGCTAAAGACACACACTTAAAAAAGGCACTTTTCAGATCAAATAAAACAGATATACTAATCATGTGATGTACATAAAACTATTACAGAAACAATTGTAAAGGCCTTCATTCCATTGTGTGTTTGTCCTCTTGAGTATCACTCATCCAAACATGTGATGTCTCCACAGTTGTGACTTGAAAAAAGAATATATTTCACATACTTGACCATTAAAGCAGTTATTGCTTTAACTTTGACAGTTTAACATTGCTTAGAGCCTAGATACTGCAGAATTACACACAGTGGTACTATGGTCCATAACAGCAAATATTCACTGGTAATCAGTTGGAGCTGTGTGCTTCTTAAGAAAGCAAACCCTCTTGTGGTATTGACCAGAATTGCAATATGGAAATCTCAAGCAAGGCCTGCAGCAGTTTTTCAAGTTTCCGGGAGTTTCAAGAAGGAGGTTCTCCACAGTGCAGAGATCCCATGCCTCTGAGAAGAAAGAAGTCAAGACCATGAAGCCCGAGCAGTTCACAGGCTTACATCCCTCTGTGTCTGAGGCAGAATGTGCATCAGGTTGAGTCATTCCCCAGGAATATGACTCAGTGTGTATATAGTCTGACAATATTTCACAACTGTAAACACTTAGATGCTTGCTATCCACAAAACAAGGCCACTCTTTGGAATGATGCTGATTAAAAACAGTACACGACCATCAGGGAAATACACAACAACATATCAAAATATTTTAGGATTTAAAAAAAAAAAGTGCTCAGTGTACAGTTGCTCTCTCAGAGAGATCAGTGGCTGGGAGGGGGGTTAATTTTGCAGCTTGGGGAAAGACAGTGCCAATGTTTTTAGGTGCAACGTCGTCCACCAATGCTCATCTCATTTCCCAGCCTTCTCAGTGGGAATGTACTCAGTTTCACCTGACGACACCTGAGAGATGCGGCGTGTGGAGCCCCACAGGCGACGGGAGAATTGTCCTGAGCGAACCTGAGATGATATGGAGAAGCATGTTAATCTTCACTTCAGGGCTAAAACAGAGATGGTAGTCTGAAGGGGCCCTATTATCATCTGAAAAAGTTGGTTTTACACTATTGCTTAACATATGATTACCCTCCCCCCTCTTCCTCCCCCTCGCACACTCACACATACAAACATACACCCCTTTATCTCACTTCAAGTCCTGCTTCTCACCTCCTCTGGCTTCCCTGCCCCCACCACAATTAACTTGCCATCTTCTAGTCCCACTAGGATGTGGCTGCACCCTTTGGTGACAGACACACTCCTCACAGGAACCATCAAGGCCAGTGGTGTTATAAGAGCATCCAGACTGTCAAACAAAAAAGGAGTTAGAGTTTCTATTGATACAGAAAATGTGCATAATTTCAAGTCAATTTCAAACTATGTTGTCGGTTAATGTACCTGAATAAATCTCGTATGTGGAGGCTGCCCTGCATAGTGCCCAAGATGACATATTCGGACACCAGGTGGAGCGTAGTCACCTGCTCCTCCATGATGGAGGAGGACAGCAGACAGCCATTCACTGAGTAAACATAAATGGAGTACTTGCCCTGTAGAAACAATTAGAATTTGTTCAATACAGACGTTTCTAAATGTGTTTACAGGTAAATTTTACTGTACTGTTTGTATTCATGTACCTTCCTGTTAGAGCGCTCCGCCAGTGAGGTTTGTACGACAATGTGGCCTTCCATGCCCACCTGAAGCTCAGAGATTTGGGCAGGTGCACAGCTACTGCCAGGAGGTCGCAGGGTTCGCAGGAACTGACCTCTGCGGACGCTGTGCACTATGACAGTTCCATCCTGACACAGTAAAAAGAGAGTGAGGGTCAGTTTGATCCAAACCAATAACGATACATTAGTTAAGGCGAACATATCAGTACATGAGACAGTCAGTGTTAAGGGACATGCAAATCAATCACACAGTCGGCATTTTGTGTTTGTAGTATGTGACACCTCTGACCTTTGATCCTGAGAAGGCCATGTCCAGTTCAGTGCTGATGGCCACACAGGTAACCTCTTGGTCATGTCCACAGAGAACCTGCAGAGGTCGGGGAGACAGGCCGCTAGAGAAGCCACCCTGAAGGATGAAGAAAGAGAAATTATTGGTGGAACCTTAACCAGCTGCGCATGTATGGGCGTATCAGCTTAGCTCCCATAAAAGAAGAGCATTACCTGCTGCAGGACCTGCCAAACTATACACGACGTGTCCCTTGAACCGGAGATGAGGTAGATGCCACAGAGATCCAGGGCCAAACAAGTAACAACATCTTTGTGGGACACACAAAAACGCAAATAAACATGCAACACTTAAACAAGGCTTGCATATTAAAAGTTAAGCATACCACAATAAGAGCTCACCAATGTGCCGGCAGATCCTGCCCACCAGCTTGCCCTTGCCCAGTTGGGTGACACGGAGACTGCAGTCCCAGTGTCCTCCACTGAACAGCAGACGTCCATCATTGGACACCACCAGCACCTGAGCGCTGATGTCCACCCCAGGAGAGAAAGGCCCACTCAAGAAACGCTGTGTTCTGCACAAAAAAGCAGGGATGGAAAACATCAAAGCACGTTAGAGACAAGAAGTGAGAGTAAGCTGTGGCCTAGATGAGCAAAAGATTTATTATCAACCCATGAAACTGTCATGGCATCTACAAATTACAAGCTGCGTGAAACTTCAGTGTTCAAATGCTTCTCATGCTGATTTACTCTGTGTTTATGTTCCCCCACCCCCTTCCTTCAAGACCAGGATAAAATAAAATCTATTAAAGCCTCTTTCAATTCATTAAACAGGCTTTGAAGCCTCACAGACAGAAAAGTACAACATAGCAAATGTGTGTGGATCCTCTATCCAACTTGCCAAGAACAATTTATGGATCTTTTTAAATTCTTCAAAAAAAAAATAAAATAAAATAAATAAAATAAAGTAGGTTCGTACTGACTGAGCTGGTGGTTCCTAAGTTCCTAAAAATCTCACTTAAAAATTACAGAGCCAGATATTTAAGATAATAAATTCAATCAATGTAAATGCCCATGCCATTTATTAAGTTAACTCCATTGTGAAAGAACAAGTTCCCTGAGAACACTCACTTTGGATTAGTGATCGTAGGGTCCTTAGTGAAGGTGAAGTAGTTGGCAATGTTTTTGTCATATGGCAGCCAGCTATGCGTTCCTATCAAGCCATTTGAACTCACAGTCACCTGGAGAGAAATAATGACATAGTCTGAGCATGATGACCGCCAACGATTTTTAAAACAAATGTCTTATTGCTGTCAGGATTTGGACTTAGTGTCAAATTGGGCCCCATCTGAAAGTATTCATACCAGCATGTCTGAGCCCTGGATGATGAAGGAGCGATTCTGGTTTTTTGGTACCACTGCCTGGACCAGAGGAAAGCCATCGCTCACCACCTAAGGTAAACACAAGCACATATAAATACATACATAAAACACAATATGAGTTGTAACAGATTTTCAAAGAGTTTTAGGCCCCACCTCCACAAATGAACGCAGTTTCTTGAGCTCCTCAAAAATATTTGGGGGCATAGTGTCCAGGCGGGCCTGCCGCCTAGAGGCATTCTCAGCTGACATACGAGGAGGATGAGGCTCCTGGGTGGACAAACAAAACAGCTGTTTAGCTTTTTAATTCAACATGACAGAGTTGATTGTCCGAATGTTGAGAACACGCTGAGAATAACACTTGAAGTGGCACCTTCAGGAGCTGACAGGGTGTCTGTCCAAAATTGCTGATGATGCCCTCCAAGGCCTTCCGCTCATTCTCATTTGCAATTGCATCCAGGTCTACTGCACCTACAGACACGGCAAAACAAAACAAAACAAAAAGCAATGATTTTCTAACCAAAGGGTGCAAGGTCTTTCCTTCCAAGCAAAGGCTCGCTCTTGCCTTACCTTCATAGGTGCAGTAGTAGAAGACATTGAGTGCGTTCACTGCCTCTTCACCTCTCTGCTTGTAGCCGAAGATCAAGTCTATCCACTCATGGAGGTGACTGGACACATGCTCACATTCCTGGGGTCAAACATAGACGTTGCTCTCATCTTGAATGCTGCATCGTTGACTGTCAGTGCGAGTTTTACGGCTGCGGCTGCTTGTGCAGACTCACCAAGGCTTTCATGTGTTTCCTGATGAAATCCTCTCTTGATTTGGCCCAGCAAGGAAGCAGAACATCTGTCACTGCGTCCTGAGATATCTGGAGATGTCCCAGGTCGAACCCTACAAGCAAGCATGAAGCAAAAACACATTGGCTCCTTTGTGTCAAAAATACATCAGGAATACAGCTAAGAATGTGACCACCGGTACTTTGCTGCTTACCGTTCATATTCTGCAGGAATTCTGGGAAGTAAAAGAACTCAGGGATGAGCTCTTTGACATCAGCTGGACTCTCCATGCGAGCCTGCCAGGCGGCCGCCACTGAGTGGAACTGCCTGTCTGCACAGTCAAACCTATAATGCAACAAGGCAAAACCTGTGAGACCAGGTTCCAGCTGGAAAGAGTGTGAAATATGCACCGGTCAGTCAGCCCTCACTTGCCACTCTGCAGCTGGATATGCAAGGTGGTGAACGGCTCCATGCGAATCATGTAGTGCATGACTCCTGCTGCGTTTGAGTAGTGTGTGCCATAGTGGAATTTGTCAGTGGTTCCTGCTGGGTCTTCGAAGCTCTCATACCTCGCGAGAAATGGAGAAGAAATTATGAAAATGACACATTCCTAAGAATGTACAAAGCATTTTGCTGCTTTGTGAGACTGACAGATGGCTGCTAATCTGAAACCACAATCTCACTGTTATGTGACCGCTTACTTTTCTCTCACATTCTGTGCATGGCGTGGGTTGACCACACCTATGGGTTTAGACAAGTCTCTGAAAACTGATGGATCCTCCAGATCCAGAACAGGAGAGGTGTAGTCACACAAGACCCAGGGAAACTGAAGACAGCAAAACACACAGGGCAACAAGATGCATTGAGTGCTGCAATAAAGCTATCGTAAACACAAAGTGCCGGGCAGAGGTGGTGTGTATTTACCACAGGATACTGTGACAGGTCGTTGTAAGTGCGTCCAGCAATCGTGTTCAGTTGCATCAAATACTCAAAATTGGAGATTTCTCTGCATACCCATTTCTGTTCAAAACATTAACATTGGATTAATCCAGGAACACGGAGCACAAGTCAGACGTAATAACTCAGTTTAATAAAGATATCTGTATGAAATCAACACCTGTGTAAGCCCAGAGGCCTTTAGTAGCTCTTGAGGGGAGCGGGAGCCGAAGTAAAACAAGTTGGGAGGCCGCAGCCCCAAGATCCTCGAGTACACTTTGTTTCGTACCTGAAAGGACGAACACAGGAAACTTTTTTTCATGTCACCACATAATCTAAGTAATATATAGTGCGTAATTTTAACTCAAGAATAAGAAGGATTAAATTCACCTTCTTCCTGAAGTTGATGAAATAGTGAGCCTGATCTATGAAGAACAGTTCCAGCGCCGACCGTCGCAGGTTGTAACGTCGAAGATGGACCTCTCTGAGCTGCGTCAGAGGCCTCTTGAAATCAAACCCAATTCCTGAAGGGAGATATTTCGATTACTCTTTTTTATTTTTTGAAGACTGGAAGGGGAAAAAGACAAAGGTGATTTTTACGATCACATATACTTCTTACCTTCTTCTGTCTCTTCTTTCTCACTGCTGCCATCATAGAAATAAATATGGTGTGTGGTGACCTCCAGGCGACCCGGAACAACCGCCACAATGGTGATGAGCTCGCAGTCTTCAGACAGAACCAGTTTTTCTTTCTGGCTTTCATCCTCTCCCTCCACCCTGAGGACACAAACATGGCAGACCGTTTCCATTTCCTCCAAGTCAATAATGAAGAAAAGGAAGAGAAAATTGAATCTGGTACAAATGATCTGCAAACTCAAGACTCACTTATTGTCCAAAAAGATGAGGTCCTCCTCTCCTAACTGATCATCCTCCATGTCGCTTACTTTTGCTTCCTTTGCAACAGCCAGTGGGAGAGGTTCAGAGCTACGAGGGCTTTCAGTGCCTGAAAAAAAAAAAGAAAAGAAAAAAGAAGCACATAATCTGAGCACCTTCTGCCCAAATGACAAAAACAGAAAAGTTAGTTGTACCAATGACATACCCATGTTGTCCCTCAATGCACTGGCTTCACTGTGAGGATCATAATTGTAATTGGGTACAAGTTTTAGACGCATCTTTGAGTAGGTCTCTGCATTGGACAACTTCCATTTGACCGCTGGCTGAACTCTGTTGGCAAATAAATATAATTGTGATCGCTCTAAATAGGAAGGAACAGTAAATTGATAACACAGTCTCTTGCAATATATCATTTTGGTACGACTAGATTTGCACGTGAACCTTCAGTCTCTTGTCAAAAATAACTGATTTAGAGTTCGATTTAATCCCACCTGTTGGCCCACGCTCCTCTCTCACTAGTTAAAAGCCTGCGGAGAGCTCTCCAGTGCTGCCACACCACCCCCTGCTGGCTGGAGCTCTGTTTCTGCCAGCTCTGGTACCTGTTGTTCTCACTCTTGACTCGCTTCAGGTAGGGGTTCACAATCACTTCCTGTTTTTGTAAGGGTGGGGAAAAAAAAAAACTGTCAGCAACATCAAGCCTGATTGTTAAAAGGTGAAAACTTTATTTCATGCACGAAACCTGAAAGTTCTCAAGTTCTTAACCTGAAACTTTGATTTGCTGTCGGATCTGTCTTTGTCCCGTTTGAAGGCTGTGCTCATCAGGTCATCAAAGCAGGAGTTCCAGAAATTAGACATGATGTCGTGGCTCCTCCCAAATGTGTCCAGCTCATACTGCTCCATAGTGGGCTGAACCTAGAGGAAGACATTCAGTGAAAAGATTGAGCCACATTCAGCCACAGAATGCCATAGATGTCAAAAAGTCCAAGACGAATACATTGAAGATGTGGACCTGAACACACATCAATAAAATCACTGCTACACTGCTAAATGAAAGTTAAAAAACCCTAACCCTAACCCTTACACTTGACAGTTTCACATTAATCATAGCTTAACCTTCTTTATAAACATGTGGTGACTGATCTTTTTAATGTGTAAGTGTAACTTATAACTGCTGACAACACATAACCAAAGGGATGAGTGAGTAAATTGCATAAAAACAAGAGACAGACATGGCGCCACACTTCCCCATTTTACTGACAGCTTCCCTTTATCCATTTATTAAATTAGAAATATATTTTTACAGCCACTGCACTGTATCTCTTGACTCTTTCTTCCTTCTTACTGTCTCACATTGCATACCAAAAGTATGGAGCTGTTCAAAAATAAATACATCAGCTAATTGACTTCAACTGAGAATACATGTCACACTTTGACATACACGTGAGAAGTCTGTAAAAAGTCAACGCAGCCAAAGTTATGCCATACTGGTTAATGTATTGTGGGATCTGTATACAAAAGTAATCTAAACAAAATAGATTTATGAACACACACTGTCACACAGTGCAATGATAAATCTGCACCCAGCTAGCAGTGAGTGTGTCTGTTTGGCATCAGTTCCTAAAATATCTCAGCTTCAAGTCTGAACATAAACTGATCTCTGACTAAAATACACTGAAGGTCAGTTTCAAACATTTAGGAGTCTGGGGCTCTTTTTTCCCCCACCTTTCTAAACTTTTGATAGCATGTTTTAAACTATTTCTAAGATTTCTCAGCCACCCAGCGATGGGTAACTGGTCATACTGGGAAGCAGGACTGCAAAAACAATGAAGAAGGAAGAACAGAGGGAGCTGCATCTGAGGGTGTTGGGCTGATTATACCTACTTAACCAAAACAAAGACAGGGGAGGAGGCTCTCTAGAATCCTTAAATGGAGGATAAGTGACGTTTAATTTTAAAAGTAGAATGTCAGCCCACACGCTCACCTTCTGCTGGTAAAACCCCTGCCACTCCAGCGTCAGAGAGTAAAGCTTCAGGTCCTGGGGGAAGGTGGTGCTGCCGTTGGTGATGGGCAGGTTGGGCAGAAGGCTCTGGAGGGTGACAGGGTCAGCGTGCTGATCGAGCAGAGTACGTACAATGGGCACCAGCTGGGAGAAAGTCTCTGGGGGTTCACAGTTGGTGCTGTCCATCACACCTTCTGACCACAGGGGGGCGCCCAGCTGACCCAGCAAAAAGCACACCTCCTCCCAGCTCAGACACAACACAGTCTGGAGCAGGCTGTGAAGCTTCACGTAGGCCATCACACGCACCTGAGGAGGGCCAAAAAGCAGGTCTCTGCATGTAAATATTAATATATGTTGAACAGACATGATGATCAAAAGTCTATACTTAAATGAACATGTAAAATATCAGCAACATGTGGACGGTGGATCTGCTATATTACTGTACAAGATAAGATAAAATAACAGAGGAAAACTCACCGTACAAACCATACACACATAAATAAACAGTCACTCCTTTGGAAGACACACACACACACACACACACACACACACATCAATAACATGATGGCAAGATGGTTCAATAATTTGTATGTGGAAGCCGAAGTCTGCAAATTAAAGCTGTCAGGTTAATGTGGTAGAATCTCACTGTGCTAGTATTTCTTAAGGCTGTATTATGACTGTCAAAACTGTGCAGGGCATGAGTAAAACTTTTTATTTTAATTTAGTTATGTTAGTGTTTGTTTTCATTCTAATCTCAGTTTGCATTGTATGATATCCACACACAGTTGTGACATCAGGGTCCAATTTACTTCAGACCTGGCATTAACAAAAAGAGCCTTCGAGCGATTTGCACTACCAAGTAGATAAACACAACCAGCAACATGTGAGTCCAGTACATTTATGACTGGTGCCTAAATCCCACAGGCCAACAGCAAGAAGAGCAGCTGAAGCAGCAGCAGCAGTGGCAGCATAACTCAGAGAGAAGCTGCCCTTTCATACAGAACACTCCCTTAGAGGAATGACTGCAATGTCTTTGAGGAGAAACCCATAGAAGGCATGGTATTTCTTCTTAAGGCTTTATCTGAGTGCACTTATCAAGTTAAAGACATTGTCTGACCCCTTTAAATTTATTTCCATGCATAAAACACATTTTATTAATATTTATGGTTGGTGAACTGGACATGAGACTGTGAGTGCAGCAGACCTGGGAGTGGGGCTGTTGGATATATCCGGTGATGATACGCAGGCCAATCTGAGCCATTTCCTTCAGTTCAGTGTTCCCGGGGCTGCCAGGGGTGCTATGCCAGGCCTGTAACCTGTCCAGCAGGTTCACCACCCCCTCAAATATCTGCAAGGAGACAACTGCTGTCAGCAACGGGCACGACCAGAAGGTTAGACCTGTTTCCACACCTTTCCTCATCTCAAAGAACCTAATGCCATTCAGTGCACTAAAGCTTAACAGGCATTTAAAGAGCTGATTCAAATGGTACCTCCACCCAAACATGACTCTACACCCTGCCTTAGCTCAGATCATGAAAACATCCCCTGACACAAAACATAGTAACTGACTGCTTTATATTTACTCTCAATGAATTGAATAACAGGAATAAAACAACTTGAATCACTCATGTCTCAAAAATCTACATATAAATGTAATTATTTGTAATGAAAGTAGAGCACCTCCTCCTAACAATGTAATCTGACTTTTAAAGGTTTGTCATGTGGAAGAATATGATAATATGAGATAATATTACAGTCAAATGAAATAATGGAGAGAAACATCTCTGACAGCGTCTGGTTCCAGCACATTCACTGCTGAAATGTGCTGCATTGGTGTTTCGCAAAGAGAATATTGCTCTAAGAACTCAGCATCCAGAATTCATAGAAGTTCCCCAGGTGATCAGTATTTGTAGAAAGCAACCATGCAGCTCTTGAACAATTTCCTGTGTTTAAACCACACAAAGGTTGTAGCAATCTCTGTCTCTCGCTCGTCTACCAACTATGAGCAATAAACAACCAATTCCAAAGATACTCTACACATCACCCTCTGTGCAACTAATTCAATTTCAATCTCCCTTTCATTTTAATTTTTATTTTAAATTAAATGCTGCACAGTTGGACAGATAATGGGTGTTGAATATACTATTTCTATATTTAATCCAAATCTTTGTGGTTTTGTCTTGGTTGGTCTTGGTCAGTATAGTCTATAGTTTCAGTAACAGTTATCAGTTATGCGGTATACCTTTTCACTCCACAGCGTGTTGTTGTCTGTACCCTCAGCAAACAGGAAGTCCTGCAGCAATCTGAGTAACCGCACCAGACTGGGACAGAAAGGCAGAGACACTCCCTGGGCTTCCCTCAGGTCAGACAGAGAGGACTCCAGCATCATCTCCAACAAACTGTGACACAAACAAAGCTTCAGCGTGTGAGCTGATGCTCTTGCCGGATACTTAAACAAAGGGTGTGGTCCAGTCACTTTTTCCATTATGAAATGGGTTCAGCGTAGATGGAATGTGTTTGTTCTCTGATATTTAAGAAATATGAAACCGCTGTAACTCACCTGCGTTTAATGTCATCTGGAGGACGAACTAGTTGGCAGGACGAGCCCAGTTTGGTGAGGACAGAGAAGACCTGTCCTCTCTCTCGCCACACCACATCCTCTGGCCCCGCTGACCCAGTGCCGATCCACAGGACAGAGAAAATGATGTTGGTGAGGAGGTTGCACAGCTCCTCCTCGGGGGTCTGCTATAATGTAAACACAACTCAGCCACAAACTCGCACAGAAAAAAACTGAAACACGATAAAGATAGAAAAAGTATTCATACCTGGGGATTGGACGTGTTGGAGATTGTGTCTCCAGTAGGAGGGTCTGTCCCATAGCTTGTATCATCCAGCACATTAGATAGACTGGAGCTCTTCCTGGGTCTGAGCGGTGGGAATGGTTTGCAGTGCTCAAGAGGAGATGGTGTGTTTGTCAGACTACCTGCAGGAGTGTGTGCACTCGTTTCCCCCATTCCCACTAACTCCATATCTAAGGGGGATGTACCAAAGGGAGAGAGGGGCTGGTACTCCCTCCCCTCTTCATTGGAGCACGGCGAGGTGATGTCAACAGCATTGGAGGTGGAGGACGAATGGCTTCCTTGGTCCACTGAATCAAACGACTTAAAATGGAGGGATCCAGTGAAGTTTTTCAGCGGGCCTCCACCACCACTTGGAGGTGACTGGGATAAATCAGAGAAGCCCTCAGAGATGTCCCTCTGGCCAATTTCCTCCTCCTCCTCCTCATCCTCGATGTCCTGCGAGGTCCTATAGTTCAGGAAGATGGCATTGGTGTCCTCGATGACCAGAGACTGCTCCCTGTGCAACGTCGGCCGATATTTTGGTTCAAAGGATGGGTGGGTGCTGGAGTTTGCGATGCTGGCAGTGTGGGACCCGTAGGACTCTTTCACATAGAGTTTGGTGAGAACATCCTGCCAGCCGTGCTGCTTAGCGAGCTGCTTCACGTAATCCTCATTGGAGTAGATTAAATGAAAAAGCTGGAGCAATATCAGAGAGGAACAGAGGGAGTTAGCTGTCTTTACTGAGATGATAAATATGCTGAGGATGAAACTCCCTGGGCTCTTCTAACACAGTATGAATTATATGAGCAGACTGACCTTGCGACAAACGTCCAATCGAACAGTGAGCTCAGCTCGATGGGACAGACAGACCACAGCCAGTAGGTCTCTGAAGTTTGGGCTGGCATCTGTGAGGCGGGAGCAAATCTGATTTCAATATTTGAAGGGCTATTTCTTTTGTAAAGCAATTCATTACTTTAAATGATTATTATTATTTTAAATAACTTGAACAACAGAATTCACAGAATTTCAGCTGTGTCTCATCTTGAAACTCTGCAATCAGATGTCAAGGAGACACTTTTTCCACAGGAAACATCCTTGAAGGTGAATAGAAATTTCCTGACTGCTGACAGAGAAGAGTTTTAGCTGTGCATATTCTGTTTCTAATTTCTGTTTTTTTGGTTTATTGAGTGTTTGCGAGAAATCTTGTTCATTCTCTTATTTTAAGGATCAGGGGAAGAAAGCAGGGAGGTGACTTCATCATTACCTGTAGCAAGGACCTGCTCATACAGACAGCGCACAGTGTTCATGGTGACGGGAATGTCTTCAAGGAAACAAACCAGGCCAAGGTATCCGAAATCTTTGAGCTTTATGCGCTGCTTGTTGCGCTCAGCCACTCGCTCACTCTTGAGGATTTTGTATAAAACCTGCAGAGCATCGTGAGGAAAGTGTGAGATTTTTTTTCCCCGTTTTGACCAAAGCTCAAATGGTGGCTATTAGCCAAATAGGTGTTTACGGTTGTTCTCACCCTGAACACCCTCTCCCTGGCCTCGTCTCCAAAGCTTGGAGTGAGCAGCAAAGAGTAGAGCTGCTCCACGCCCCACTCCAGCAGCACAGCCTGCACATGCTCGCGAGGAGGGCTGCTCCTCAGGAGCTCGTACAGCACATCCAAAGCCCTCACCACCTGTTTGAAAGAGGCATGAATCATAAGAACAGCGTGAGATGTGGAAGAGGAGGAATTTTTACAAAGAATTATGTTTTAAGGAGGTTACATTCTAAGTGGTTACATAAGAAGTATGTTCGGGGAGAGTTTATTTGGGGATTGAAGGCAAAACAACATGCTGAAAAGGTCAAATGATAACAGAATCTGACTCCCTACAGAAAAAAAGTTAATACAACCTGCTGCTCCTCTCCTACAGCCACAATGTACGCAAGGACACAGTGAAGCTCCTCGGGTGTGGAAGACTTGAGAAAGTCTTGCAGCAAAGCAAACAAAGAAGTCTGGATTGTTTGTTTCTCATCAGATAGGGGGCTGCCGTCTTTCTCCACACTATGACCGAAGGTGTAGTAAAGAAATGAATTACCCTCTCATAAGCCACTGCACAAATGATCCAGCAACATAATTGCGGCAGGCAGCTGCAATTTGAAACTACATGGTGGAAAAGAAAGCTTCACCTGTAAAACGTCCGAATGGTATCCAGAATGTACTGAACGCCGTACTTCCTCTTCATGCGCTGCTTGCTCTTGTTTATCACAGATGACAGGTACTGCACATGGGCTTCGGAGGGGGGGAAAGAAGACTTTTGTCATCTCCCCTCAAGCTGACATTTAAAAATGTAAAGCAAACATGCAAACTTATACCAAAGACGTGTGTTAATTTGCACCGCAGAGTACTGAAGCACAGCTTCAGACACAGATTCACTTTTAAGCCTTGCTAGGGCTTCAACTTGAAACATTAATGTATTCCATCCCTGCTGCTTTTGGCCTCCTCTTACTCCTTTCAGCCTTTGTGTCAATATACATATAAAAAAGGGGCACAAACAGCTTCGGCAGACATGAAAAGGTTTACAGGTGTGTTACATGACAACACACTGAGCTGCTTATACCTTACCCAGACAAACAGCAAAATGGCTTTTAGTCCAGAGGCGGAAATCAAAGAGCAGGTGCTGGTAGAGTTGCTGTAGAAGTGGACTGTTGCCCTCACTGAAAACCTGCTCCAGCAGCAGCTGGCACGCCATTAAAACGTTCATGTCCATCATGCTGCCTGATACCTGCAGGAGAGCCGGCGTGTTAAAAGGCATTTTGGCATTTGAGTGCATTTTCATTTGTTTGAATGTCCCTGTGTGCTGGTTAACAGTTTTAGTAATTTCATTTATTTTACCAGAAGAAAAAGACAAAAGCTCACTGGTTCAAATTTGTGGAAGTTCAAATTTTTGAAAAAAACAAAAACAAAAAAAAAAAAAAAAACAAACCAATCCCAAAACATTTAAAAACATCACACTGGACTGTTGAAATGATTTCTCTGATATTTTTTGAGAAAGACCAATCCATTTATCAGGTAAAAAAAACACAATAAAATGTGTCAGTGATAAATAATAATGTGAATTTTCAGCCTCCAGCTTCAGGCGAACTTCAGGCGAGCACCTCAATGTCACGCTTCACCCTATATACTTTTAGATTCTGATTTATTAAAATTGATCATAAGTAAAGTAACTTAAGTTTATCTTTGATGTGGCTCAGTAACAAATACATCAACCGATAACATCAATATCACCGCAACAAAAAGCACCAACAAAAGGCAGTGTCTTGTTTAATGTGCAATTTTAAAAGCTGTTTTAATCAAATTTTCTGGATTTCCAGATTTTCAGCTGACGTCCTTCATTCACATTCAGACACCACGCAATGTGACAAACTTTGCATAAATCCCCCCACACAAGCACGTGATTCTGCCATTCCGAAAGAGCCACTGCTGTTCCAACAACACCATAACCATTCATTACACTGCAATTACACAGCAGCAATACAACAGAAAAGGTCAACTATTCCCTTTCAGATGCCTCTCGCAATTAGCTCCCACTCGCTGCAGCAAGCTGACATAGGAGACACTCACTTTGCTGAGCATGGCTCCGATGATGCTCGGCCCATGGCAGTGCAGCAGGCTCTCCTGATTGACAGGGTGATGACGAATCATGTTTTTCACCATCAGCAGGAAAGCAGCAATGCTGTTTCTCTCTAGTCTGCCCTCTGGCAGAAAGAAAAAAACAGGTCAAAACAACTTTTAAGATTTCCTGTGCAACCCACAATTGTATTTATGCATTACAAAGCACTTACTTGACATTCTCATATCTCAGCATGAGTCACTGGTTCTTCCATTTACCATGTTTTAATGATGTCTTAATTTACACTGACTGGGTTGTAGTGAGCTCAAATCTTCAAGCATGCTATGACTGAGTATATCCGTGCTGGCTTTTAACTGATCATCAATGATTTCACAATCTGGACTATGTAGTACATTATGTTATGCATCTCTTTCCTGACAGTCTCGCACTTCCTGTTTGCCCTTGCATCATGCACGATGTGTAGACACTGCAACACAAATCTTCACTGCTTGAAGTGCACTCAGACTTTTAACTTTTAGCATTGCATGACAACAGAGATAAAGGAACAATGACGCCAGCCATTCCCAACATGCAGGAAAAAAAATGCCTAAATGTGCACAAACCAACCTGATTTGTTCAGTGGCAGCAATATGGCAGCGGGGCCTCTGGGGGAGGTGAGCTCTGGCCCAAGCAAGTCTAGACTCTCCTGACCACCATTGTAAGCCTGTTCGGCCTCAGACACCTGCTCAAGTAGAGGCAGCAAAACCCCAATACCTCCAACCACATTGACAACATCCTGTAGGGCAGAAAAACAGATTCACACGTTTTTGTAAACAGGTTTGCTGTACAAACTGCACATCGCATTTAGAATCATGATGCCTCATCAAAGCATTTCATTGCTAACCTTTATGTCCCAGTTCACTACCCTGTGTCCTGTCAGCCTGCCATCATAGTGGTGGTTGGGAGACAGATCCAGACATATCTGGCTCTTAAAGGCCTGAGGAAAAGATATAAAGAATATTCTACCTGTGTTGTCAATAATTTGCACAGTAACAAGTGCAAGAATGGTTCTGAGTTATGTGGGCCACCTGTGGAGTGTA
The DNA here is from genome assembly GCF_900963305.1 of Echeneis naucrates. Classification (NCBI taxonomy): domain Eukaryota; kingdom Metazoa; phylum Chordata; class Actinopteri; order Carangiformes; family Echeneidae; genus Echeneis; species Echeneis naucrates. Next base: position 14,274,706 of record NC_042516.1, read on the forward strand.
GTAGAGCAAAAGTTTGCTGTTGAGATCAGATAGCTCTCCGTCTGCTTTGAATAAGGACACGTGATTGGGGCCTGAGAGCAGAAAGCAATGCAGGTCAGAAAATATGCAAACATTATTTAATGTACATGTAAAAAAGTTACTCACAACAGATACCAGTCTGGGCATGATGATTTTCTTTGCTCTTTGCTTCCTTTATATTTTATTTTCTGGTAAATTCAGCCTTATGTTTAAATAGTTAATTAATGCAATGTTTGCAGTGATAGTTGCATTGCGGCAGAGCATGACCTACCTGCGGCATATAAAGCTCTTGTATGAGCTTGCTGCAGAGCCTCGTGACAAATGAAGGCAGTGCCCAAGAGACCGTCCAGAGATGTGGGGGTTCCCCATTCCGTGTCCTGCATTCCTGCTACGATAGTGTCCACAGGGGAGTCACCTGTAGAGCCCCAGTGGCCTCCTGCAAAAGAAGCTGGGAAAGACTGGGAGCGTATAAGGTAGGGGGCGTGGGCAGGGAAAGCAAACTCTGGGGAGGAGCTGGAGGCCGAGGTCATGGGCAGGTTGGGGGAGGTTGTGGTGGTAGTGGTCCGGTGGCCTGCAGAGCCGATGCAGCAGGAGGTAAAAGGCTTCAGGAGCAGGTTTGAGGTGAACGAGGGGTGTGGCGAGGGGTCGGGGGTGGGGGGGGGGGGGTGACAGAGGAAGTTAGTCTAACTCAGTTTCATGTGATATGTCAGTATTTTGGATGTCGGTTTAAGTTACCTCACTGAGAGATGGAAAGCGAAGCTGAGCAGTTTTACACTGCTCTCCATCAATGTAGATAGTGACCAGGTTCTGACCAAATGGACGACGGCCCGGGACATGGACAATAGTCACCGAGTGCTGTGATGAAAGTGATTATTAAAGAGCACAACTGTCAGAACAGCAGAAAGCTCAATAATTGTAATGAGAATCTGGAGAACAACAGTCTGATTTCACTGCTTTTACTTAACCACATTAATAGACCACTTTGTCTCTCACTTTGTCTCCTCAAGAGGCTGATGCTTCTTTTTTTTTTTAGAATTATGCTTCAATAATACATGCCCAGACAACATTGTCTAGGAAATAGGTGTGTGGCTTTTTCCTTTATTTCTTATTTTTGTTCGGGACAGGCTGACTGAGAATAAGTTCTAGCTGGCTGCACAATTCAATATGTCTCCACACTCACCCAGCATGAGTCAGCTAGTGGGTGCTCTGGCAGAGCAACAGCCATGTAGTCTTTCTTAGTGCAAACAGCCACTACCAGCACACCCTCCGTGGTGAAAAAGGCTTCCAGCCCAGTTCCACTAGCTGTGAAGAAACTTTAGAGAAAGAGTACAGGTAATCAGTCGAAAATCGCACTGTGCAGGTGGGCACTGAAATGTTTGCAACTCATCAAAATTCTTATCAGTCCTGTTTTTCTACCTGTAGAGCTGCTTCCTGCGTGTCCCTTTTCCAATATCATGAGTCCCTGTGCCAGAGTTGGCACGAGACCTGCGGTTGTTGAAAAACTCTGAGTGACAGGAGGGGAATTCCATGTTGAGGCAGAGCCAAGCGTGAAAGGAAAACCCGCTGCCTGGCCAGCGTTGGATTGTGGGCACCATGATACCTGCCATAGGGGGCGTAAGATCAAAGTACTGCAAGGCACTGTCCTGGCCTTCTCTGGCTGCCATGGCCGAAAACACTCGGATGATCCGAGCGCAGTAGGGATGCACCTTTCCCTGCAGTGCACCACTTTCCTGGTCCATTCTGAGCAGTCTGAGCAGACTCTTTAGCTCTTCTGGTTTTAGACACAGTGAGCCTAAGTCCTGCAGAAGACCCAGGAGAGCATCTGCGCATTGTCTGTCCAGGCTCTGGGGCTGGGAGAGCACCTGCAGCAGAGCCCCAACCATGCCAGCCTCCACAGCCACGGTGCGACAGGAAAAGGAGCCACGGCAGACAGTGGCCAGCCATTGCGCCACCAGCAGCTGAAGATCCCTCTGACCTGACAGATCAGGCAGCCACTGCAGCAGCAGCAGCAAAGGCTGGTCGTTACTAATGCCAAGGTGATGAGCATGAGCATGCTCGCCCTCCACTGCCTGCAGACAAAGAGTGCCGTACAGAAAACAGACAATGAAAATAAGATATAGACATGGTCACATGGCACGATAACTCCAGGTTAACTAGCACAAATTGGAACAAGGTCATCAATAATAGCCAAATGACTTCTACAGTCTCTGCAGTCAGCAGGGATAATGAGGAAATGTGCATTTAACCATGTTCATCAGCTCCTGCAGCAGCCTTTTGGTGGGTTGACCTTGACTCTTCAGCACATCAAACAGCTGCGGGTAGCCAATCCTCTCCTTGAAAACCTCCTAAGGGGAAAGGAGACAGAAATAGGCTGAGAAATCTGCTCCACAGGGGATAAGTGGTTGGCACACTTCCATACATCGGCAGAGAATACAATGAGATTTCCTAAATGAACGGAAACCAGTTTTCCTCATCAAGCACTGACATTTGCTGCCATTGTTACATCGAAGCAGTATAACATTATGCTTTATTACACGTGTAGAGAGGTATGAGTAATATATGATGGCTATCAGGTTAGCAGGTATACTTGCCTTGGCAGAGGGTGAGTTACTCATTATAGCTGTGAGGACCCCTAAAGCATGAACTGTAATACTGTCTGATCCTTTTTCCCAAACCTGCGGTAAAAAAAAAGAATGTATAGTTGATTTTGGCATGCCAGTGCTAAACATTTGAATTGAATTGAGTTGATGCCATATGCCCAAAAAAGGCAAATATTTTGAGTGTACATGCCAAAAATAAAGGAGTTTTCTTATAGTCTATAAATTGCGAGAGGATGTTCCAGTCTGCAGATATTTCAGCAGACTGAGTCAAAGAAAGTGAACGGCTGTACAAGTCACCAAGCAGTCACATCTTTGTTAATTACTGAGCGATCCCAGCATGGAAAAAACGAAATCCCACCTCTGGAAAAAAGACTGAAGCTGCCCCAACTATTGCTGGAAATTAGGCTACGTCAAAGCCTGTAGCTCACACCATCCAGAGCAGCCAAGACATGGAGGAGAAAAGAAGACATGCACCATTCCATGCACCACAAAAACACAGCATGCGCTCCTTGCCCAGTGTTATCAACAGAGAATTCAGCCTCTAATGATGAATCTGATACAAGGAAGCACTCTCAAACAAGCAACAATGAATCCTGATAATCTGAATCGTGACTTTTCATTGTGCAGCAAAGTGACAGTTGTGTCTCCCTTACATTTATTTAAAAGAAGTTGAAGTGGAACAAACAGCTGTCCAAAATGACTGTCTGAATGTCTGTTTAAAACAGGCCGTGAGTGGACAGACACGGCAGATAAAGGGAACTGCAGACAAGAGCTATATTCTATGTTGTTGTTACCTGATATATTAACAAATTAGTTTAAGTCAGACTTCCTGCCTAAAGTTTCCTGTTTAAATAGCTCACAGCAGTTAACAAGTGAAGAGGAGGCTGAGTTTCCTGCTGACAGACCATTATAGACAAGTGCAAGAGGGGGAGTACCTGGTCCACTTCGACCTCTGTGAGTAAATGTGTGTTGAGGTCACACGCAACCTCACGCTCCAGCCTACGCCTGTTGCTCTGAAAGAGCTACAGGACATAAACACACACACACACAAAAATAAAAAAACAAAACAAAACAAAACAAAAAAACCACACACAGGCAGGCGCACACACACAGAACACAAAAAGACAATTAGACATGAAGTCAGAAGAGACAGGCTTGTTGTTGGTCTCTCTACAGCTGCAATGGGATACTTGTGCTGTGGCCATGTGAAAAAAAACTTTATAAAAGAGGAAAAAGATTGCTGATCACTGACAAAAATACATATAAACAAAGATGACAGACAGTCACAAGTTGACAGGAGAGGAGATGTATAGGGCTGACAGAGCAAACAGACAATCTCAGACTGGGCAGGGGTCTGACCTTGCTGTTCTGAATGAGCCTCAGGATGTGTTCAAAGCAGTTGTTGTTGAGGAAGACCGCCTGCAGGACTGGTCGGTCAGAGCACTGCAGGATCTCAGGAACAGCAGCTAAAAATGGAGGAGGAGGGTGATTCATTTTATTTATCAGTAAATCAGGGTATTGAATATTCAGTCCATACTGTTTTACGTCCAGCTGGACTTGACAGATATGCTCTTACTCAGCATCTGGCTCTGGAGTGAGACCAGACTGTCCTCCCAACTCTGCCTGTCTTGCTGCTCACAACTGAGTGGACGGTTCCAGTTGAGGAGCTGAAAGTAGCTCTCCAGTATCACCCTAATCTCAACCTGCCGCTCTGCAGGACTGCTGGAGTGGAGGAGGTGGATCATCGCTGTCAGGCACTGCAAGGTCAGTTGTGGGAGTCCCGTATCCTTGGGTTCAGGGGAGGTCTGACAGCACCACGCTCGCAAAACAGAGAACAGGTCTTCAACAGATTGAGGGGTGATGGAGAGAAGGCCATTCTTCTGATGAAAATGTATAAAGTGAAAGTCCAGTTGTCAGTTATCAAATTTTAACATTTACTTGTATTATTTTCTCATGCTGCAGAATAATCACTGATGAAGAGGACAGATAAGGTAGCAGACCTTTCCTCCACTGATGACAGCTCCCTGTAGATGAACCAGTCTCAGTTTGAGGAACTCTGGGATCTGTTCGCTTTCTTGCAGACTCTCTGGGAAAAGCAGGAGTGGACAAGCCAAGAGATAATGTTGTGCAATTGCCAATTACCACTCACTTACCACAGTACAGAAAACATTAACACAATTCTGCTGGCTAAATCCCTTCTGGTCATGTGTGCTGGCACTGACTCCAGCCCCCTGCCATTATGAAAAAGACAAACTGAGAAAATGACTAGAATAAAAATAATCAAAAGCGCATGGTACAATTCCTCTATATGTTTCTTTTGCAAGCCACCACTGTCATTCAGGGTTACATCATGTAGAAAAGACTAAGCCTCACTAATCGGCTAGGTATTACACAATTAGCTCTGAGCATTTGCAATTAAAGCATACTATCGTGTATAATCCTCCTAAAATTTAGACATGCTGGAACGTGTGCAGGCTGAGATTTCCCACATGGCTCATAGATTAGAGCTCACTTCCTCTAATTAGACATATTTTAAAGCTGGTGATATAAACCTGAAAATTACTAAGTTTATTGTTAGGTTTTTAACCAAGACCAGGCTTACAGACTGCTGAATGACATGGCATTTTAGTTTTCATTGTGAGAAACACAATTTTGATTAAGAGTGATTTCCTTGGAACATTTTAAGAAAAAAAAAGGGCAGCATTTTTCAGCCCCATTGAGATCAGTGTTCGGGCAGCAGCAGTAACAGTTTGATTCTCGTGGTATGTGAGCTCTGACAGAGATCAGAATGCAGTAGAGCAAACCAAAGGAAGTTTCTCACCATGGAAGAGAGTGGGCAACTCCTCTGGCAATGGCAGTGGGGAGAACTTATACTTGTTCCTCTCCAGCAAGCTCACCTCCTCCCTGCAACACACAAAGCCTTAAGTCACCACACGCCTACTCACATCGCGCCTAGCTGACTACTACTAATACTGCTGGTGTTAATGAGTCCTTTATTCTACGCTTAAAGGCATCAAAATGAGCTGTTACACATCACAAAGGGTTGGGCAAGATGCAAAGTGCATATTAGGGAGTCTTTTGGACTTGGTGTGACTAAATCCCACATCCCACACACTCGCCGCAGACGATCTCCAGTGGAAAGCAAAATACACACTCACCCTGCAAGACGTCTCCTCCATGTCTGATAAGGGTCAAACAGACTCTCAAACAGCACAAGTCCATACTGCACAATCAGCTGCAGAGAAGATTGCTCCCCTTGTCCGTGTTTTAGCTGCTCAAGAAATAAGTTAGGATATCTATCATCAGCACACGTATGCTCGCTCTTAATATCTTTGTAACAAGCAACATATACATTTCAACACGTTCCAGTTCAATACACAGTTAATGACATCTGCCTCACTCTTACTTCTTCTATTAGTTCTGCATGAAGATGTCACATACCAGTAAATAGGATCAATTTAGAGTATGCTCTCTGTCTATCTAATATATACTCTGGAACGAATGGGAGCAAATAGCCTTTGCATGCATGACATACTAGGCATTCTGTAGCGCTAAGCCTTTTCATAAACCCCCCAGCTATTCAGCCTATGAAATGCACTTGATGCAGTCTGTACCTGGTCCAAGCAGAAATTCAAAAGCCTGATAGCTTCAAAAACAAAAACAGGGGTCTTCTCTGTGTCGATGTTCTCCATATTCCTAGAAGCAGAAATTGATGCAGTCCGCTGTTAAGAATCTCTCAAATCTTCCTGAAACCAAGTTGCAGCTGTTTTGCACAATATGCAGTGCAATTTCTGGGAAAGCCAGAGCAATGTCTGTATTCATCTGCTTCCCTTTATTGCCACCTCCTTTATGATGGTAAAAACTTTTTTTGTGTGTGTGTGCGTAAATTGTCTTTACACACTTGGGTTGAGTGCTTTTTCATTTTCTGATGATGTGTGATTGTATATTATTCAATCTAAAAAAAAATTATTCAATCTAAAAAAAAAAAAAACATCCTAGTGCCTTGTTTTTGATAATGACAAAACGTAGAGGATGAATGTTAAAGTGTGACTGGAGATAACATTATACAACACGACACCAACATCGACAGTATATTTGATTTCACACAATATTAAGGCATTTAGGAGAGTTAGGAAAGCAGTCCCAACATCTCTCACCTGCATACTATGATGAAGAATTTAATGAGGAGCAGAGGGTGTGGGGTGCTGCTGTCTTGCTCTGCAGCACCAGAGAGGTGCGGCACACTGTGCCATAGCTGGGTGCTGAGGAACTCCAGGACCTCTCTGGGGAGTAAGGGCACTTCTGAGCTAGACTCCTCCAGCCTGGGAGATTTGAAGAGGAAGATATGTAAAGAGATGTGAGAAAATGGCAGGGGTAGGGGGGCAGGAGGGTTGGTTTGGGTGTCGTAATAGTAGCTGATCTTTTACATAACATTCATATGTAAAGATGGTTTCTTTAAAGGGTCCATTCTGCTCTGGGGTATACAATCTGGGAGAAGCATCTGGTTTCATATTTAATGTAAAATAAATTAATGATACACTGATTCACCTTCGAGGTTCCAGTGACTGTACATCAATGAGCCTCTCAAAAGACGTCACAAATGCCTCCAGCCACTGTTGCAGATAGCTCACATCTTTCTGCAGGAAAGAAGGAAAAAAACTTGTGAGGCAATAAAATCACATTCTCACCTCCAGGCATGCGTATAGCGCTTGTAAAATATACAATAGAAGCCAAATGCGTATGGTTCCAAATACGCCTCTTTGGTTGTGCTCAGTCACTTTACTACTAGCTGTGAACTCAGACTGAAAACGTGGCTCAGACTAAATGTTATGACCTGTTTTTGTAACAGGATGTTGCAAAGAGATGTAACTCAGAAAAGAACACATGAGTCAATTCAATCGTTTTTCAGAACAGGGGGGTTTAAAGAAACTCCTCTCTTTTTAGATAATATCAGCCACACATTCAGCAGTCAGTAGACATTAACAACATTTCTCTGCAAGCAGAATATTGTCTCAAAGAAGACAAACCTGCATTGCCATGTCCTTATAATTTTTCAATTAAGGTGGTTAATGTTGTCAAAGGATGTTTACAACAGTTATCAGGCTTAATCAGTCATTGCAGTGTAACACATCTTCACTCATCAGACCTCACATCAGGCAAACTAACGCACTAAATCTTACTCAGAAATACCCTTTTTCCCCTTCTTTGCCAATTTAAAACGCTTTCTTTATTATAAATCATATAACTCATTAATCATCATACAACAATAAAAGAGGCCATCTACAAATATTCCCTGATGCATGATGTTTTGGAACGTCCTGAACATTTCGATTAGCTGAGCGCGTTCTTACTCACTGCAGAACAGCATTTCCAGAGCACACAGTGTGAAGGAAGACATGTCTCCGACTAACTGACTCATTGTACACAAGTAGCATGCTGTAAACAGCACATGGTATAGCTAATTCATCAGGTACTTCCCCTAGGCTGAAAGAAAAAAATAGATCACAAATGAGCCATGTGAAGTCTCCAGCTGCTGGTGTGTACAAAACCTTTGAGGACAGCGTTCTCACAATGACACTGTAGCATTATATTAGAGCTTATTGTGCGTCTACGTCTAATAAGCAGTTCATATGCAGTTCCTCCACAAAATGCAACATCAAAATGAACACAATGAACTCTGAAAACACAATCTGGCTATGGCTTTTCTAATGCTATATTCATTTCAAATGTACGTTACCAACTGGCAGTGACTTATGAGCCAGTCCATCTCTCATTGTATGCAGCTGAGCAGGCTGCCAGGTTCCTGTGAACCCAGTGTCAGATGTGCCTCCAGTGTAGTCCCCAGTCAGCAGCTGCACATCTCTCCTGACACCAGCACCAGCGTCCGACTTGCTTGCTTCTAGCCTCCCAGTGTCAAGCAAGCAACAAGGAAATGACATGTCACTTTAACCGAAGCTTATTTCCTTCATACTCTGCTTCCTCGCAAAAAAAAAAAAAAAAAAAAAAAAAAAAACCTTCCTCTTTTGGTTTATACTGCTGGTTGTGAGCAGATATGACTGCTACAGTTACTGTGACAGTGTTTATGAGCTGTGCAAGCCTAATATGTGATGATCTGAACCAGGATATGTCTCAATATAAGGACCACCATTGTGAAATGACACAGCGTGGTTTATATATTTATATTTGATGGCTGTTCCATTTTTTTTGCCAATCTTGTAAAATGTCTTGAAAGATCTGATGTGTAAGATATTTTTTTAAAAGTGACAAATAAAATTAAATTAATCAGAAAACAGGATGGAAATATTTGAAAACAGCCACCAAACACACAGCAGCTAAATAATCGATTCCTCTGTAACATGAGCACGGATATAATGATAGCGTTTCATAACACAAATGCCCAGTGGGTTTGACATCTTACATAAGCTACGTCATCAATTATTATTCTTACCACCAGAAATAACTGTGTACAGGTAAACCTATTCATTAAAGCAACACTGTTTGGAATCCATGTTTACAACTCTGTAGGCTGTGAATTCAGATTTCAGGTTTTAAACTGAACGCAAATTTATAAAGTGCTACTGCTAGATGATGTGAAAGGAGAAAGAGTTTCTGTTATTTGTGCAGCATATATTTTTGAGCATCTTGTTTCAAAGCTGGGTGGAAGTGCAACAGGTGGATCCTTACGGTCTGATGGGAAGTGAGACTGATTTACTATTGAGAAATAAAAAGCAGATGAAAATGCATCTTTGTACAAACTATTTGAATAGAAAACAATTCTTTCTGCATCCCTTGACAAGCCTTTAAAAGACATCCCATGTGAAATTATTATCAGTCACCGCCTTTTAAGAAATCCACATCCTTTGTATTTCTAACAGCTTGTTTGCCATGACATCATCCACAGCAGTCAGCTCAGATAGTGGCTCAATATATACTGACAGAAAAAGGCATATTAAAGACAGCATTAGAACAGAGGTCAAAAACCAACTATGAAGTACCAGCCTCTATAAACAGTGTCATTTATCACTGTTCTTTTTGCACACGGCTGAGCAGCCGCGTGGCTCTCTGCTGCTTGGCATTCTGCTTCGCTCCAGCATCCTGCACAAGTGAAAGCAAAGAGCACTTTCATTTTCCTAGTCGGCCCTTCTGTTGGTAAACAGGGGAGATCGAGGCACATGAGGGAATTCAGTCACAGGGCTCATTGGACAGTAAAAGGGGGCTGCAAGCTTGGTTGCATTTGTTGTTGTTGTTGTTGTTGTTGTAGTTGAATCCCTGTGGTGTAACTGAGATAAAGGGGCGACTGATGGCATGATGACAAAAGCCAGGAAATGTGACTTGTTCACAAACAGAGGGGTTGGTTTCACAGCTGCATCCATGAGTTCAGATTGGGTTGTCACTGTGGCCCATCTCGACCATACAAGGCTTTAATTAGTCCCTCAACACCCTCTCAAGCTAATCATCACAGGATAATCACAGATTTCTCTGCTGGCCTGGCATCGTATTCCATCTACCCTGCAGCTAGAGACAATGCTTCTCTGCTCCTCACTTCCATCCGGTATTATGGCATCTGGACGTGCTAAAGGTCTACTGTGTGCATCCTGGTCAGTTATCTCCTGGCAGGAGCTCAGTCAGCATTAAGGTCCTTTCACTGCATCATCATGTTCATGTTTTGCTCACGTTTGTGCAAGAGCAGCCAGGATGAAGGAGTTCAAGATTTCCACATGCTGTCTTTTTTATTCATTTCTCAACTCTTTTTTTTTTCCCAGTGTGATGTGAAACCAAACACTGAACATTTTCCAACTGTAAACTTACACTTCACTTGCGGCCTTTTTAAACAATTGTCTAATTCTTGCTTTTTAAGGAAGTACATTGAAAGCATTAAAGGGATTGTCACAGGTTTTAGAGAAAACAAGCACCATGAGGACAGAGCTTCATACTTGATCACCTAATTAGTCTAGCTGTGGATAAATTTATTGATTAACTGGTAAATTAAACTTTACAATAATCACAAATAACCATTAAATAACCAGAAATTAACCATTAGCTACATCCCTACCATTAGGACACGATAAAACAAATCCTAAACAATTGATAAACTTCATTCCTTGAAGTTGTCAGTGTCGCTGTATTGTGTCCAGTAACAACACCTTGTGAGTGCCATCAGTCGTGAGCTGACAAGTCATGTTCCTTGAGTGATTAGATCAGATCCTTCTGCGTATGCCCACACCTGTCAGGAATGAACAGTTTATGGTGGTCTGGGAAGCATTCTCAGATATGAGATATAATGTGCTGATATTGTTCCAGTAAGGCTGGTTTTAACTTCAGATTAAAGACATAGGCATGCTCTGCCCATATCACAAGGGTTTTGATGTCCATTGAGCACAACCTGTTTTGACGTTTCCACCTGATAAACAAGAATCATTTCGTGCGTAAATACTACTGTACATAGTTGCGTTCTTTATTGATCCATTTGATGGGACAAAACCATAGACATGGATTTGTCATTTTAATTGCAGCTAATAATCACCTTTCTGGTCCTGAAGGAAATATGTACTCATCCCTTTGCCCACCATTGTCTGTCTGTGTTTGGTCATTAGTACTGAAATTTTCTAATGTGGGTCTAAATTTGGCACAAGATAATGCTTCTGTACACACAATGCAAAACTCACATCAGTCCTTAAACCTCAGCTGATCTAAAAAGTTTTGCACAGGGTGTGTGACTTCTTGCACAATCAGAGGAAGCAGAGCTCCTTTTTCCACCAACAAGCCTGAGCAAGCTTAGCTTTTTCATTGCAAAAACTGAATGATGGTTTTGATTAGCACTTAGAAATAATGGAACCAACTGGAGTCATCGTGTCTTTACTATTATGCTGTGCTATACTGTAAACTCAGAGCAAAAATGCAATTAAATTAGGACAGGTCCTGACGAAACATAGCAAAAACTACATTTTCCTCTAAAAACTGTCCAAAACAGATATTAGATGAAGTTTGAAAATAGAGATACACAAGAGTAAAATATTTTCAGACTTGATTTTAGATCTGTTACAGAGTGTAGAACAGCTGCCTGGGTGTGTTTGATATGACTCAAATAGAAAGTGCCAGGCAGTCGCCTCTATAAGTTAAAGTTTGCTTACTGCCAAGAAGCTTATTAAACTGGGCACCAGCCTCTCTTCCAATTTGATTGACTTGCACCAGCCACTGCTCTCATTGTTTAAAAAAAAAAAGGGCCTGCAAGGTAAACATTTTATGTTCCCAGCAAAAACAAATTGTCTCTTCATTTGACAAACAGACATACAAAAAAAAACAAAAAACATCTACAGCGGCACTTTGATGTCTGCAAGAGAGGCATGTGATTGTTCCCTGAAGTGGTTCTGCTGCCTCTCTACAACCTATTGTGCTTCTCTTAGTCACATAAGGTGGTGATGTTAAACACTGGGCTGAGTTCAATCACTTACCCCCGCCATCCTCCTGCTCTGCCTGGCAAAAAAGGGCAGGTCATTTGCACAAACGCAAAACCTGCTTCTGTGATAGCTTCAATCTACGTGTCACTCTCTGAGGTAAATTAAAAGATATCTATTAAACATTGCTCTTTAAGAGCCAAGAGGTGTCTTATTAAGGAAGTGATCTGTCCGTGACAGTTTCTAGAACAACTGTCAAATCAGGTTCAGGGCACACACTCATTCACACACACCAGTGACTCTTTGTAGCAGTTAATTACTCGTGTCAGCTACTACACCCTTTTTTGTTTCATATTCGAGAATGTTTTGCAGAGCTAGAGTTGCATGTGTGACAACAGCCCAGAAGAGAAGTAACTGGGTTGATTAGAGACACACTTCCTCTGGGATCGGCAAAAGTGACAACAATTACAAATTTGATAGTAAATGCTCCAGAGAAAGGCCATGTATTTCATGTTTCTTTTTATCACTGCTGCAGTTTTTCAATTACTCCAGTTTTGAATTATGCCCTTTTGGCAAGACTGGTTGATTTGGATTAAGCTCAGTCCTTAAATAAGAAAAACTTACATGAATTCATTACTACGATTTTACTTTATCCCTTCCAAAACAGCCGTCTTTGGCGATCTGCTTTGGTAACAAGAGCAGAGCTCTAATGTCTCACACATTACATGCAAAATTGGAAAGAAACCTTCTCTTGTTTTGTTTTTTTTTTTGTTTTTGTTTTTTTTTTTTCCTCAGGCAAGGAAGCAGATTGCAGACACATTAAATAGTAATACTTAATTTATTTACAGCCACACACTCTTCCTTCTTCCACAAGAGGCATGACATGAAAACCATGTGCAATAACCTCTTACTGAGACTTTCTTTCCATTTTTATCTCTAAGGTTCTGATTAGGCTGCGGCTGTAACCAGTGGGGGAAATATCTGAGACCAAAGCACCAGATAAAACAACGTGACACTCACTTTAGGAGTTATCTCAGCAGAGATATGTTATTCTTTCTTGTTTAATGTACGAGTCATACTGGGAAATGTGCTGCTAAGGTCAAGACAAAAACAAAAGGAACAAGTGAGTAGATGGCCTTTCCCTGAACGACTTCAGTGCCAGTGACAAATTAAAACGCACTGGGATGTAGAAATGGGACTGTGGGGGGAGAGGCCGGAACAGGAAGTAGCCCCATTAACACCTGTATGGCAGGTACAGGATCAGTCCTGCGTCACCGAGCCTCGGATCCCCTCACTGTTTACGGCTACCAGCAGGTCCGACGGCTCGGTGTCACAATTACAACACAAGAGCCGATATGTTGTCCTTCTGTGGTCTGCACAGGGGACGCCTCCACTATTAGGTAAACAAACAGCTGCTGTGCACACAGGCACAGAAAAATTATGAAACAAAATAGGCGACTTCCTCATGAACCGCTTCTATCGATTGACAAAAGACAGGACACACAACACCACGGACACACGGTGATCGATCTGTTCACGCTGTGAAGTTGAGGCGGAGGACTGGACCTGCTGCGACAACAGGTGTCACCGCCGGAGCTTCCGCACTGTCTTACCTTTGTGTAATATAACATCCACAGCTCATACAGCCGCTCCTTCGATGCCATCCCGCCGCCCCGGTGGTGGCTCATTCTCCGTCTCACGGTTACTTATTATTAAAAAAGCATCAAAGTGTTCAGCATGGTCCAAGCCGGGGCTGTCTGAAGTTGTTTCCTAAAGGCAGGAGGAGGAGGAGGAGGAGGAGGAGGAGGAGGAGGGCTCGACACGCTCCTGTGAACCATTCCTGCAAATTCAGCCGCAGCGATCCGCACAAATAAAAAGTGTCTTTACCGTCTCGGCACTCAAAGTTGTGGGAGTGGTGTGGAAATAGAGAAAAACATGCCGATCGGAGCGTGGCCCCGGCGAGATTACTGTCGGAACTGTGGAACCAGGAACAAAAATGAGCGGAGATGCGTGCCTGGAGAAACACCCATGACCGCATTTAGGGCGAGCTGCTCGCTGTTTGATTCTTGGTGTCTGACTCTGTGAAACAGGGAAGAGTTGACTGTAGATCAGGCTCACAGGTAGGCTGATAGTCTTAAAGACACACACACGAACACACACGCAGCTACGTCTGCAGGACGTCTCCATATATGCATTCTTAAAGATAGAGATAGTTTTCTTAGAAACATAAAAAAAATGAATGGCAACAACATGTAGGGCCGAGGAGGCAACCTGCATGCAAATTATCCCCCGTTTCCTTTAATTGTATTGAACAATGTATTGTGCGATTTCTGCCAATTAAACTGATATTTTGCATAGCAAGCAGACCTCAGCAAATAACATTGTGAAGGCAAACAAACAAGCAAACAAAACAACTGAACTTCAGACTCCACTGCTTCTTGAGATGTATCTTGGCACCTGAGCAGGCTGCTATGAATAAATACTGCACGTCGTTTTGTTGTATTCCTGATTAAGACTGTTTACACCAGGAGGCCCAAGTTGTTGAAAGGACTGCAATACTGATTAACGCGGACAACAAAACATGGGAAAATATCAAGAGGATTTTTCGAAAGCGAAATATCTATATACATTAAAAAAAAAAAAAAAATACAAGACTTCAAGAATTGGCCCCTAACTTGAGAAAGAATTGGGGTTTTTGTAGTAGTCCTTGGTGGCATCTAGTCTAATTTTATTGTATCGGCAGGAGCTGGTTTTATAATCGTGAATGAGTAATTTAATGATTTGTGCGCGTTATTACTTTTAACATTAATGGCCTCCTAAACAAATAGCCTACGAGCTACTAAAATTTAGATCAACTCAGACTTTGATTTATGTGTCAGTGCATAAAGTTTAGGCCCCAACATAAAATAACTAGTGCTTAAAAATTTTCATAAAAAAGGATGTAACGTCCTGATCTAAAAAAAATTACTAACCATCTATTCATTTTCTTAGATTAGTCAAACAAAACATAATATTATCACATGATCAGGCAACAGGCCACGGCAATCGATGTGCTCGACGCTCGGTTTACTACAGTCAGGACCACTAATGGATCTCTGAGAAATCTGAGCGGCATGCAGCGGTAAACATGGAGCGAAAAACGGGATCGCTTCAGGAGCAGGCCCTGAAGAGAAAGGAGAGGTTAAAGGCACTGAGAGAAAGACAGCTTCATGTAAGTCACCCGTCCGATTGTGTCTAGTTTATCGTGGATTCAACATAATCTGTAGAAATCAGTCCGTTAGTAAGGTGACGTTAGCCCACCTAGCTTGGAGCTAACCTCAGTAATATCAACGCAGTAGAGCGGTCTTAACCTGCGATAGTTGTTATGTTGATGACTGTGAAGATTACATTTAAATAAAATCCTGTTATTCTGCTTTTATCATTTTATTTATCCAGGTTTTCCTATGAGGCTAAACCATGAAGCTAACCTGTGCACTTATCTCCCAGAGAGCAACAAGTTCAGTTATCATGCACCACAACGTTGTCTTCTTTTATTGCTGATATTTGGTAGTATCTCTGCTCAGACTTCCGATTTTTTCCTTTCATTTTGCCTTTAAATAATGCATCTTCATGTTTCACTGTTTAAATCATAGTTTGCACCAGAACTTGCTCCTCTGAGGCTCTTCGTCCATTTTGCTTCCTTTTTTTGTTTCTTTAGCACGATCTTGAAGCCAAATACTTGGTAACTTTGTTTTCAACATTGAAAACACGTCTGTACTTGAACATGTTAATTTTAATCTCGGTGGTTTGAATTTTAGGTCCAGTCTCTCAACAGAATTTGAATAGGCCAGGACTGGAGCTTTAGTTTAATATCCCAGTGCTAAAGATCTGTCAGACACAGACAGCAGCTCTGACCCTGTGTTAACACAAGAATCACAGCTCCTTCACAGAGCTAATGCACTGAAAATTAAAGAAATGCATCTTTTGCCTCCTATAGTGCCTGTGGTTCTGGAAATTGAATGGATCACTGAGAGGCATTTTGAGTTTTGTTTTTTTTTTTAATAGGATTCCAATTAATCAGCTGAAGAATATAACACACTCTTTATCTTTTTCCCTCTAAATGGCTAAGATGTTTTCATACATAAGCCCAACCACAGCAAGGCACCTTCAAAACCTTTTTTGAACCCTAACTCAAATAGGAACATTTGTGAAGCTGAAAACAGCAATAACTAACCAGAAAAAATATTTTTCATGCAGCAAATGACTGTTCTCTGACTGCAGTTGTAGAAAGGATGGTAAATTAAAGCCAAAGTGGGAATGTATCAGGCTGATGCAGCTGTTTGTAAGGGAGGAAAATGATCAGGATAGTTATTAAACCATTTTTTACTGTGTTTACTTAATTTTAGGATGGATTTAATGCCTCTGGAAACCAATGAATAATGGTGTCCTATGTTGCTCAGTCATAAGCTGAACATTTTGGCTGAAGAGTCTTGTTATATTGAGAGGAGGAAAATGTTATTCAAAACACAAGAGGAAATAGATGGAGAGCATCTGTTCCAGAAAAAATGCGGAAAAATACTGTCAGAATCTGTAAAGAAGGTCAGCAACATGGCAGAAAAATAGGAAGCAAAAGTCTTAAAGCAAGTGGAACAGTTCACAGCTGTTATGAAAATAATATCATATTCTGAGCTAATCTGTCAATGATAATAGGACCATTTTACATTTTAGTATCAACACACACCCTGGGTCTTAACTGAGAGCAGGTTTTTACACCCTAGCACTGCCCGTTGCTCACCAGGGCTGTTGCTGCCTCTGTTGAAGTATGAGGGCATCATTTAGTCCACAATTACAATGTTTCAGCTCTGAACATGGATTCTTCTCACAACAGGACACGCTGTTCACCAGACCAGACCATGTTTGACTAGGTTGTTACTGAACAGAAGCACATAGGCTTGGCTAGCTATATTTGATAGTTGACTGCTGACATTCCTGAAGCATGGGGTTGTTTTCCTTTTGTGCCTCAGTTGAAGAATTGGTCAGCCCTCCCAATTGTTCCAGCAGGTGAACAGGAAGCCTCTTCAGGAAAATGCAAGATGGGAGGGGTCTGATATTCTTTGTTACAACTTCTCAGTGGAGTTCAATGTTTTTTACTCTGGATTTCTGCCTGTCTATTTCATCATTTGTTTACTGGAACAACTGGCCCAGAACTATAAGAGCAGCAACCTGATCCACAATCACAAACTACACCTCAGAAGTGAGACAGTGTCAGTATAATCAAGGTTCAGGGTTTTTTGTTTTTTTTTTTTTTGGCTTTGTGTTCTCTCACCATCACACTTTTAGTGCGAACTATGAAATGAGAATATAAATGCTGCTAACATATGCTTAAGTTGTACTCATTATTTAAGTGGTTCTGTGAGGCACAATATATAACTAGTTTGTGCTAGTTTGGGCCAATTCGTTGATTAAATGACGCTTTTAACGTGATAATAGAGTAAAATCAACTTAATGATTGTGTGATGATTCTCTAACAGGGCCGAGGGCAGGATGATGGGGAGCCAGAGCAGAAAAAAGCATCATTAGAGGAGCCTGCAGAAGAGAAGCACAGGTTGGTGCCCCACTCCACAGGTCCTTTCATGTTTCATATTTTTCATGGTTGCATACTGAAAGTGTCTTCACACATTGTACGCTACTTACTTGCTCCTTTAGCTGAATTTTTCTAAGCAGCACAAACAGAAGGTGGTCATTCATTATCAGAACATCAGTCTTTAACTTGTATCTGAACACCGCCTTCTTGTAACGCAGCATGTTAGTGCAAGTCACGAGTGTTTGCACTGGGCTGGGACACAGCCACACGCTATTAGCTGCTTAAATATCTTTCAGCTCACTAACTTTGTGTACTAGTTGACAGGAAGGCCAGCCATCTTTCCTGTCCTACAGGACCATTTTTCCATTGTTTATATTTAATGACGGTGCTCTGACGGCACAGGGAGGGAGTGTCTGTATTTCCTTCAGTTCAACAGGGCAGATCTCTCCCAAGAGAATGACAATAACACCAAATTAAGAGATTTATACATAAAAAGAGAGTACATCCGTGCTTAACAGAGTGTTTTTTTTAATCTATGCTTTGCCAAGTTGTGAAGCACATCTTTAGCTTGGTGCAAGTGTAATGTATATTGTAATTGTGTTTAAAATTTAATGGGAGATCAAATTCCCAAACTAAGGTATGACAGAACAAAACAACTGGCATGTTTGTTCTTAAGTTATTCTTATTTTCATTAATGGGAGATCCCCAGGTTTAAGATGTCAAAAAAGTAAATTGAGTTTGTCCTGACCGGTTTTCAGAGACTCCTTTAAGGACATTACACATAAGGCACCAGCTGCCTTCCTGTCACATCTCGCTGGTGATTTGGAACTGCTGCTCTTTGGGGCACTACCACCTATAGCTAAGCAGATTTCATACTGTTGGAAATAGAGATAGACAAAGGGAATTTCAAAAAGCTCTGAATAACAACATTAGGGGCTCATGTAAATGAAAATTCTGGAGTTTTTTTTTTTTTTTTTTTTTTTTTTTTTTTGCAGTGATGAATGAGATTTATTAATTCACTCATTCATCTGTCTTGTACTGCTTACCGTTTCTGGGTCGTGGTGGTTGCTAGTGCCAATCCCAGCTCACATTGGGCAAGGGCTAGGTACACCCTGGAAAGGACGCCAGTCCATCACAGGGCCAACACACAGAGACAGACAGAGATGAACAACTCAGACTACGGGCATGAAAATTCCGCACAGAAAGGCCCCAGGCCCAGGAACTGAACCTGTGACCTTCTTGTTGTGGGGCAACAGTGCTAACCACTATGCCCGCGTGTTGCCCGGTAAATGAAATTTGTACCTTAATACCATTATAAACATTTGAACACTCTGCTGGACCTCCTCAGTCGTTCATGAAAACATTTTTTACAGGTCCACACTTGGGTCAGTGCTCTGAATTTATCACTGGCTCTTTGATGCTACGATGTCCTTGAAATGGAAATGAGTAAACACACTTTAGAGGTTTGTGCAAATTAAGTTAAGAGGTTTAATGTAAAACCTTGACAGAGCACATCCAGTCTGTTTATTCAGTTTTTTTGTCCCTATCTGGCTTTTAAAGTAGTGATGTTATTCATTATCTGTGTGCCTTAGTGTACAAAATATCTTGACATTTACTAATTCAAATGACAGCATTAAGTTTGCATAGCGCCCAAATGACGCTGGTGACTTCTGCAACCTTTTGCCACCTTTCATATAATGCATCTTCATGTTTATGGCAACCCCTTTGACCTTTGTGTTACAATCATAGTTTGCATCACAACTTGCTCGTTAGAGGACCTGTGTCCATTTTCCTTATCTTTTCTTCCTTCAAGCCAAATATTGGATTTTTCTACAATTTATAAATCATTTTTAATCAAGAATGCATTTACACAAGCACCAACCTCATACTATTTTTTTTTTAATACATTTTTGGATAATGAAGAGCATTTTTTTACATTTGATTGTAGAGGTGTCAAAAAGAAGATTGTCTTTCACGTGCCCATTTTCAGGGGCAATAAATACATTTATTTGTGAGATAGACTGAATAAAAAAAACCCTCCCCATTAGAACAGCATCTCTGGGAGATATTCAGGAGACAGGTGGAAAGAGCTGTGTGTGAAATAAGAGAGGACCTCAGTCAACCACAAGCAGAACATGACTAGCATTCCTGCCCATTCCCATACAAGGCACTGGTCTGTCCAATGGCAGCAGGAGGGGTGATGAATGTCTCAACCATGTGGACTCTCAGGGTTCATCAGAAATGTTAAGCTCCAAGCAGCTGATAACTTTATTGGTCTACATTTGTCGGACAATGGTTTACCTCTACCTCTAGATTTCATTTATAATCTGTGGAGATGACAGTCATGGCTTGCCAAGAATTCCTCTGCGTAAAGACGTGACGAAGGGAAAAAGAGGGAAAGCATTCCACAGCTGTGAGCTCCTCTCCTCAAGTTTGTGCCCAGGAGCAGGTGGAACATGTTAATCAGACGTGGTCATAGGAATAAAGAAGGACATTATCCCCGACCTCCTCTAGCTATTAGATGTGCAGCTGTGCAGGGCTTACAGATGGTCTTTTATGCGCCTTGATCTAAGGGTGGAATATATTTGTCTGCGCTGCCACCTCCTGGACTATCATAAAAGTTGGCAACTGGAATGAGAGAGATGATAATGTGTTGTTACTCACTTAACTCTGTTTTTCTTTTGACAGAGAACTGAAGCTGAGGAATTACACCCCAGAGGATGAAGAGCTGAAGGAGAGGCAGGTACCCAAAGCCAAACCAGCATCAGGTGAGATTTCTTTTTACACAAACAAGTGTTGAAAAAAAACTTACTAACATCATACAACATTTATGTGGCCTCCTGGAGAGACATAGTCCTTGGTCAGCTACTTGTATGGCATTGCCTCAGTGGTGCTCACAGACTCATGTTATCCTAAATGATTTATTATTGATGGCCGCCTTTCTTGGTTTCAGTGGAAGATAAAGTCAAAGACCAGTTGGAGGCAGCCAATCCAGAGCCCATCATTGAAGAAGTGGTGAGTAATCCTTTCAGTGTAAAATTTAATTTCAGTTGTTGCATCAGCAGTTGTTGTATTAAGTTGATTTCCTTCCTCAGGACTTGGCAAACCTCGCCCCAAGAAAACCAGACTGGTAAGACCTTTTTGAAATTGACTCAGTGTTGCTCCAAATGTCAGTGTGATCAAACAATTTATAGCAGATTTCCTTTATTTCATTGTGATTTTGTATCAAGGGATCTGAAGCGTGACGTGGCAAAGAAACTGGAGAAGTTGGAGAGGAGAACACAGAGAGCCATCGCTGAGCTCATCAGTTAGTATTTATGTTTTATCTTTGATTTATCTTTGAATTTTCCTGACATCGCAGAGACTGCTGTGTCTCAGCTTGATGTGAATTATTAGGCTAATTGCTTTGCGGGTTCCAGGCTCCTCAGGGGGCTTAAATCTGCCTGATGACACCAACAGTCTTATTCCTACACTGATGTATGAACCATATTCTATAAATAAGCACCAATTTCCAGGGGATTACAAAACAGGATTAACTGTGATGGGCGGTCTTCTCTGTCTGTCATGTTCACACTCGTTGGCTTTATTTACATGAATAAAGCATTAAGGTTGCTATGTTCTTTTTCTTAACTTAATAACCTAGTTGGATTTTCATGTCAGTTACTTTTATTATACAGATTATAGTGGTGGGCAGTCACACCTATTTAGTTTGGTGTCAGTGCATCTGAGAGTTTCCCATCAAACAGGGCTATTCTGTTGACAGACAGGGATACTCTAGTTGAAATGGTACATGTTGTCAACTCATCATGTAAGGATGCACTGAATGAGTCACTCTGTGCTGGCCCAGGGGATCGTCTGCGAGGCAGTGAGGAGGAGCTGGCAGGAGCTGTGGCAGCAGTAGGTACGGAGGAGGGAGACTCAGACTGAATCCAAGTCGTAAAAAGAGGACTAAAGAAAATGAATGGAAAATGACACCGATGATGCTGCAAGGGAGTACGCTTATCTTGTTAGACCTTCATGTATAATTCCAACCTAGTTTCTCTGTATTATTACATATAAACATTATAAGAACATTCTGTATATGTGGATTTTTCAATGTAATACATTTTTGGGTCTCAGTTTTTTATTTTTTTCAAGTAAAATTATGTGAATTTTTCAAATACCTGATGGTTTCTGTTTATTTTCTCTTCCAATTGAAAGTATGGATGGATATGAATAGTGATGTAGCACAATTTGTCTGAAATCAATTTAAAACATACAAATTTATATTTAAATAACCATTTTAGCATCATACTGCCGATCGACTGGTAATGAAGCCCCTACTGTGTGAAAAATGTTTTCCCATTACTTAGAATCCATTAAGACGAAAGACCCTTTTTAAATACACTATGTTTATTCAGAAAATTATCTGAAAACATGACTAATCACAAGTGACCCCCGATGGTAGTTACTTTAACATTGATGTCTTGCTAAACATGAACCAAGTAAGTTTTGATCCAGTGGGTGACAAATAGATGAACAATGAACAGGCAACAATAAGCTTTTTTTAGTATGATGATCGCAAGTGATATATATTGCAAGCACCAAAATACCTGTTCTGATCTTATTCGCTCCATTCAATAAAGTGCATCATCTGTCCACATAGGCCTAAACTGCATCCCCAATAAGGAGGATATTGCACAGTTCACCATCCCACTCTAGTACAAAGGCCACAATCTCCCTTCCAACAGCTTTCTTCTTTTTCTCAAAAGGCAAATTATCAAGTCTCGACAGAGAAACAAAGGGTTCAATCAGAGCTTTTCCTAATTTCACAAAATCTACACAAATATGTGATTGAACTGTCACTGAAATGCCCTTACATGAGCTACAAAACTAACTACACATCTTCAAAGTATGTAACACTGGAGACAAATCAGAAACTACAAACACTTATAGCAAGATGATCAATACTGCTAGAACAGAGGTGTTGATATTGTGGCACTGGAAGCTTACTAAACTAGTGTGGACGTGATGCAGCTTTAAACACTGATGATCACTGAAGATATGGTATATCCTGGATTTTGGTGTTAAATACAAAGAAACCAATATTTTGTATTTCAAGGAAGCATCAAATCTTACACTGTAGGCAAGCTGTGGTTGTTTTGGCACTGCATGCAGATTATATAGCGATAAAGGGTTTTCATTTGTCAGGAGCAGAAAATGGCCAATATCCTCAGTGTTTAACCTCCATCACAGGTAGCCATTTGTGAGCCACACAGACCTCCACAGGTTTAGCCCTTGAGCAGCATTGCTGTTGATCTTGTTGAAGCTGTAGCTCTGATTCATTGGTAGGGTTGCTGATAATCTGATGGCTACAGTCATGGTTCCCTGCTGAATTTAATCCAATTTAATCGCACTGCCCTCCACCAGATTCAATCTTCCTGGCTGCAGGGCCCAGTTCCACCTTGCACACCCTCTGAGCAAACTTCAGTGAGCACAACGTCTCTCCCACATTACTCTCCAAAGCCGACACCTTTCGCAGAAAATTGAAACAAAACAAGTCTCAACAAAATAAATATAAATGTAACAATCTGAAAATATACAGTTGTTCTCAGTAATCTTACCTGTACTACCATCACAGTCTTGCTGCCTTTGCCCAGGGAGTCTTGTAATAAGTACGTAAGGCGGGAGTTCCTGAAGGGGATGTGAGTCTGCCGAGCTCTCAGTGCTTGAATTACATCCCCAAGTGCCAGAAGAGAACGGTTAATATTCTGGGCCTCCTTCAGCCTTTCTCCTTCTGCACCAGACTTGCATACTCGCTCCGAGCCAGCAAGGTCCACCAGATTCAGCTTGCCTAAGGGAAGAAAAGTAAAAAAGTAAAAAAAAAAAAAAAAAAAAGACTGAAATGATGAAGACAGCCATCCCTGCATGTGCACGAGTACGACTGAATCCTTAGCATGTGTCTCACCGGTGGTTTTGGACCCAGTGGCGAGGTCAGTACCCTGCACTGTGATGCAGAGCAGAGCATGGGAGCGGGAGCTGTGCTGGTTCATCTGCGTGCCAAAGGTGATTCTGTTCCTTCTGGCTGTGGCTAAAAGCTGCCCAAACAGGATTATTTAGTGTTAATATTGTGATTTCCTCCAATGGTGAACATGACATAATCACATGAAGAAACATGTCACCTTCTTGATGTGCTGGAAGCTTTTGACTTCTATGATCCTGAGCCCTGGCACATGCAGCTGTCCTGTCCCGTCCGGGTTGATCTTTATGTCCAGTTTTTCTCCATCCTTACTCAGCAGGTCTCTGAGAAACAAAATGTAACATAGACAATAAAACAGCCACTGTCCTTCACCTCTAAATAACACTACAGACTGAAAGCTAATCCAAAGAAATGTTTATCTTACCTTAGCACCTCGTTGTAGATCTCCACAGAACTGACAGTTACAGTGTAAGACCACATGTCCTTCCTCTCCTCGATCTCACTGAAGAGGTGTTTCAGAGCTCGCTGATTGATGCCAGGGTTCTCTATACTGCCCTGAAAAAAAAAATACATAAATACACGGTGCTTTGCCTGCACCTTATTTCTATGACATCAAAGTGTGGTGAACGTTAACCAGAGAGAATACCTCCATGGTGTAGGTTTTTCCAGAGCCAGTCTGTCCATATGCAAATATGCAAACATGGTAGCCATCAATGCAGGATGTCACAAGAGGTTCAATCTCCTGAAAGACCTGGTGGAAGAAAATAAAGGGTTAGAAAGATCATGTTTGGATGTTCTGCATACTCCTGCAGCGCTCATTTTTACTACCTCTTCTTGTGTGGCCTGTGGGTGGAAGACCTTGTCCAGTTCAAAGATACGACCCTTCCCCTTGTTGAGGACAGTGAGGGAAGACTCATTGTTGAGGTCTGTCGTCACCACCACAGACTGGCCCTCCTCATGCTGATCCTCCTTCAGCATGGGCTTCACACGACACAGCACACGGATGTTGCCTAGAAACAGAGGGACCCAGTCAATGAAACACTTTGTCCTCTGCAGCGAATCTTTTTTTTTGTTGTTCTTTGTATACCTTTAAGCTCCACCAGCTGTTCATGGTACTTCCTGCGCAGAGCAACCTCTTTCCTATATTTCTCCAGAAGATCTTTGTTGGCTTCGGACATCTCACTGATGGCAGCTGAAATCTGTCAGAAGCATGATCATTGGATTTTCCATGCTTGTGTTTATTTGGGTGGATGACTCAATCCCCTAACAACAACAGTGCATACCTGTTTTTTTGCATCATTTATAGCTGCTCCATAAAAGTCTGAGAAGTTTCTAACTTGGCTCCTCAGACTGGCGTAGTCAGTCTTCATGGTGCGCAAAGTTGGTGGAAGTGCTGTCAGACGCTTCTGTAAGCCTGACAAAAAGTAATTTTTAAAGACACTTACTTTCGCTTGTGTACATAGAGAAATACATGTTTATTTGGGGATTTAATTGTGTGTAACTCACTGAAGAATTGGTCCTGCAGGTTTTGAAAGTGTTCTGCTGAGCAGCTGGCAGCTGCCTTTACAGCTTCCTCCTTCCTCTCCTCCAAGTGGCCAATCTCTTTCAGCAATTCCTCTCTCAGTTTACTGATTTCTCGCTCATACGCTGCAATCTGTGAAAGGTTCAGTCGACAATTTGTCACTCTGTCTGATGGACTGGTCCAATCTGTGCAGGCTCAGCTATGTAATGAGCTCATCTGTCAATGAGACTGAACCAGGTGGTGATGTTCCAACACTGATGGGGAAATCTAAACTGTGTGGGGTTTATTCATCCCAGTAGACTTTGTCAATTCTTCAGTTTTTTTCAAAGCAGAGTTAACGTTGATGGCAAGAGGACTTCTTTTTCTGGACTTGTTGCCAGTTTCTTTACCTCTCAATGCCTAGATGCCTGATGGATATTTATTTAATGTCATGATGAACAATATAAATCAAAAGCCTGGTGATTGTTCATTGTAAATTTATGTTTGTTTACAGTATAATTTTCAAATTAGCTTAATCTGCCAGAGTATTTGTCTGTGTGTGTGTGTGCGCGCAGCTCAAAGCAGTTCTGACAGATAAGAACAGCACAAAAAACTGGTTTAACGCTAACACTTTGCGGTTTCTGTTTATTACCTTGTGCTGCAGATTGCAGCTGTATTCATCAGACTTCCGAATTTGCTCCTCCAGCTGTTTGCACCGCTCGTTCTGATTGGACAGCTTTTCGGACAGAAGCTCATTCCTCTGCCTAGCTTTATTCAGCTGTTTGAGAGTGGCAGGTGATTCCACCTCCACAGTCTGAGTGACATACTGGAAAATAGAAAATTCACTGTAAAAAATGAGGAGGCTCATTAAATGCTGATGAGTTTTCAGCTAGTAAACATGAAACCCAGGTCTCTCTAAAAGCTGTTGTCGCTCAAAAGCATTCTTAAATATTCTAACCACTTGCGTGTTAGAGTTACCTTCACCACTGGCTCCTTTCCCCTCTCTCTGTCCAACTCCAGCTGCAGCTCCCTCACTCTGTCCTCTCGTTTTCTCATCTCCTCTCCTCTCCTCCACTCACTCTGTTCACTGTGTCGCTCCAGTTGTGACAGCTGCTCAGCACGCTGTTGTAAGGAGATCTCCAGCTGCTGCACTCTGCTGCGGAGGTTCTCGTTCTCCTAGCAAAGCAAAGCCAATTATAAGTGTCTTAGTTTGCAGCTGCTAATGGCTGCCTTGGTAGCACATCAGTGAGCTCCCTGCTGTGCTGGTGTGTCTCACCTTGATGAGCATGGTGCTGGACTGGGAGGGGATGGCTGACAGCTGCTGCAGGAGGCCTTGGGTGACGCTCAGGCTTTGTTTCAGACTCTCGTTCTCCGCAGACAGGCACAGAACACGCTTCTCTGAGTCAGTGGCACCCTGAGGAATTATAACAGAAGCCTGAGTTTCAGAATGAAAAACAAAATAAAAAAAAAAACAACGTAATGATTAAATCAGCAGTAGCAGTGCTTACAGCGGCTGTTCTCAGTCTTGACAGCTCCTCCTCACGCTCCTCTATGCAACTCTTGAGCTCATCAATCTATACGAGAAATTAGAACAATTTCATTTTTCCTAAAATACACCTGATGTAAGATTAGAGACTTCTTTTCATACCATTATTATTTGTTGGGTATGCAATTCTGTAATTTTTTTCAGCAGGATGTTTCTTGAGATAGATATCTGGTCAATATGCAGTGTAGATTACATAGTCGCATGAACGATTCACATCCACATGTGTGCACTATAACGCGGTACTCAACAGCATAACATATTTATGAATATATTTCTGTATGTACAGAAAATGCACGTGTCCATAAGCTGTACATGATGGCATCTCTGCTGCAACGCTTTTGGACATTAATTAAGCCTAAAAAAGGCCACTTAAAGTTAGAACTACCTAAAAGTAGTGATGTAGGAGTAATAAGAAGTTCACTTTAATGAGTTTGGATAGCAGTTAAAGATTAATATGTAGCTGCCTACCTGCTGTTGAAAGGCCTGAATGCGAGAGTGTCTGTCTCGCTCCTTCTGTTCCAGCTGTGAATGCAGCAGACGGAGCTCCCCTCTCAGTTTACTCCTCTCACCTTGCAAGCCGTACAGACACTCCACCAGCTGATGAACCCCAACTTGTGCCCCTGCATCACTGCTGGATTCGCCTGAAAGTCAACAACAGAAACCATCATCCGAATCCTCCTCACCATCATCCTAATTTATCAGCTACATCAAGAACTGTAAAATATGATGAAAATATGATTCAGCCATCCACAAATAACACACAATCTAGTAACTGTGTACTGCAGTTCAGTTTGTATTGCCGTTTGCAGTTTTTCCACCCTCAAGTGTCCCTACAGACCTGTGCAGTCTGTCTCAAGTGCAGAAGATTCACATGTAGAAGATTCTATAACCTGCAAAACCTCCTCTTTTGTTCCAAGGAAACATTAGCAGCACACCCATATTAATCACTTTCCTCCTCCTCAATAATTTATCAGCCTCTGTCACTTTTGATTTTCATAGAAGGGCTTTATATTAATGTTCCTTACACGGCATGTCAGGTTTGCTGTGTCACAGTGGTGTGGGGACACATGAGAAAAGAAATCATGGGCGAGAGGCTACAGCTGTGAATTGGGTTTTGAGAGAAATTTACCTGCAACCAACATGTAAAGTCTATGGGGTGTAATAGTCAGCAGGGCCACTGAGATAGCGCTGCAAGTTTTAAAACAGCAGCTTGAAAAATGCAGGGAATATATTTGCCAGTGCAAAACAAAGCTGTAAGATTAAAAAAAAAAAAAAAAACACTGTTTGAGATTTGCAGTTACGTTCGTAATAAATAGTCAATAGCCATTCTTTCTGAAAAAATAAATACTGATTAGTAAATAAAAAGGATAAATGGTGCTAGGGATATGAATTCCTCCCAAAATGAAAAAATAATAAATAAATAGAAAATCACAAGAACAACACAGGAAAACTGATTCATTTAGCCCAGCACATTGCGTCACAGTAACCAAACAAAACTAATGTTCTTGCAACCCTGGGACATAGACCCGGGGCTAATTTTAGTCCAACACGAGAACACGTGACACCAAGCACGTGCCAAACCTTGTAAGTGCATTTTGCAGGGAATAAAAGAGCTCTCACACACATGTTTTATTCACAACAGAGAGCCACAGACTCACTATTAAAGTACCACACACTCATTTATCTTTGTTCCTGCACACAAACGAGTGTCAGTTTGCACAAGGTCACCTGCTTGAAACACACCCAGACAATGATGTATGTTGTCATAGATTATGACATATTTTTCTGAAACTGAGCATCAGTTAGACCTAGGACAAGAACCTGATCTGTCTAGAGCTTCACTGAGACATGCACAACAGTGTGAGATACAGCAGACACCAGAACTGACAGCTTTGAGGTCAGTCGCAGATGTGCAGTGTTCGCCTGGCCACTGTGACATCACTGCTGCCAACTTGACTTAAACCATCACCCACACAAATCTAATCAGCCTCCTACCTTATATCAACAACAGACTAAACAAACTGTCAGAAGAAAAAAAAATCTAATCTTATGTGAGGCAATGATTGTTAAACCCCAACATAGGACACTGAAATGAACAGCATCTGGAAAACTGAGTAAGAACACAGATTACTTTCAACTATATTATATAACCTATAGATACTATGCTGAGGATCTGAGGGGCCTTCTGTATTAATAGTCCTGACAATGCACCTTCCAGAACCCTCCAATCGACACCGTTATGAAAACAGAACTATGACCTTTACCTCTGTTTTTCATTTTCCTCAAATCCACTAGAAATGTAGAACCATTATTCTAACATGTTAATTTCACCCTCCCCCTCCTTCTCTTCGATCTTTCTTTTCCTCCCTCACCCTTGCTTGGTGGGCTGGGGGTCTGCTGCTGGCTGATGGCCTCCTCCAGGCTGCTGATGATGCTGCTTTTGTCCCTGAGACGTTGGCGGTAGGAGGCTCGCAGGGCCTTCATCTGTCTGCGGTGCTGGACACGGTGTCTCTTCAGCTGGACCCGGTACTGGTCAGCCTGCTGCTGCAGTTGTTGAAAATGAGAGTACTGCTCCAGAAAACTCAGCAAGTGGGACATCACCGCCACCAGGGGAGAGTCTGCCAGCTGGGCAGAATACACACACACAAACATGTAAAACTTTTGCAACTCTGTACATCCTCCTATTTGGGAAACTGTGAGTAGACATTTTTTCTACCTTTCCAGATGTTTCCAGATGAACTTGTGATGCCCTCCTTCTTTCTGCCTCCTGTTTGAAGGACAAAAAGGCAGCCAATGGAGTGCAAGCTGGGATGTCAGGGCCATCCTCCTCATCTTCATCACTCAGGGACATTTCATCGCTGTCACTGCTGCTACCTAAATGACAAGAAAGCATGTGAATAAAGAACAATGGGACATATAAATTAATCAGCCAGTTGGTACAAACTACCTATTTCATGTGTCATATAAACGTTTTTATGTTTTCCTATGAATACTCCATATGAACACTCACTTGATTCATTAAGCTGAGCACAAGCTTTTTTCCCTGTTTTGGGGGTGTGGCCATCTCTCCTCCTGCTCCCTGTTTCCATGGAAACAGGTCTTGGCTCCTGAAGACAGATTCATATTTTCACAAAATATTTACAGTGCAAAAAATTACATGCAATGACAACAATGTGGATATCTATTGTGAGGGAGCCTAAACCCTTTAACTTTCATGCAGTAGGTCATGCTCTCAAGAAATGCTTTCTCAAGACCCCCACCCCCCTCCCGAGGATAGACATATTGTGGCTAGACATACATCTGAGGAAACTCCACATGCCCCTTCCAAGGCTTCTTCTTCCTCCTTCTTAAAGACAGTGTAGAAGATGTAGACTAAAAGGGAATAGAAAGCGTACATCTTCACACCATACAGGTCCCTTTGAAATTAGCTTCAAGCCTGTCACGCAGAAGAAAAGGGAAAAAAAAAACATCCTTTACCTTGACATTACATCATGACTTATATTTTAATCATTATCAAATGACATGTTAATACTGTTCCCAATACACCAGGGCTTCTTTTGTCCGCACCAGCCCCCCATGCAGATGGATTTCTCCTCTTTACCTTGTCATAGTTTTTCCTCTTAGGTGATGACTAGTGTCACAATTTGGTATTCACATCATTTGTATTCGCCTTTTGCAGTCCATCCATGTTGTCAATGACAAATCTTCCCATCCATCTCTTGCTCATAGTCGTGCAACAGCATCCCAGTACTGTGTGCAGCTCCTGTGCGGCTCCCTCTCAACCGTCCTCTCACCTCCCCTTTCTGCTCCTTCCTCACTTTGCTCCATCCACAGGCTGCAGCTTCAGCGAGCATGCTCACTGCAGTTTTCCAGTCCGCTGCAGTGGTGGAGTGTCAGAGTAATGTGAGGGATTGAGCTGTGGGGGGTAAATGTTGATACCTGCAGCTTGACACAGAAGTGAGCGAGATGTGCCAAATTCCTCAAGCTCACATGTTTCAGATCTACTCTAACATTGGGATATTTGATGAGGGACTTCAATTGGCTGGACTGGTGCAAATGAGCTAAGCAATCATTGAAACGCCATGTTAAGTTATATGCAGGAATCTCATAGAATATGCATAAAAAGGATTGATTACATTAAAAATACCACTCATAACTTTCGTCTTGAGTCTTTGCCACAGATGTCTGCACACACACACTGCGGTAAAATCCTGAGAATGCTGTTCACAACTCTAAAATCTCGAGAGACAATCTGCAGTGTCCAGGACAGGTCTCTGTAAGAAAGATCACTACAAATAAACAAAATAATACACATCTTTTATTGGTGAGTTGAACAGATGAGGCCACTTCATTAAACATTACTGGCACTAAAAACCAAGGAAGTAATAAAAAAAAGTGCATTGATATGTATTAAATGGGCATGGTGAGGGGAAAGCAGGGCCAAGAGCTTCAAGCACTGCAGATATTTCAAGAGTGGTACTGCTGAGGGTGCAGACCGAGGCAGTTGGATCTTTTTGGAAACACTAGAACTGTAAACTGAGAGAGATGTGCACAGTAATGGGGCTGAAAAATTTATTGAAATGTTATTGAATCTGAAGCCAGGACAAGTGCAGTATCCAAATAGCAATTTGCAATAATTTTGATAAAGTAAAATGTGTATGATAAATGAAACAACATTGTGGAGTGCTCTTGTCATATTCTCCCTACAAGGGAACACATTTGCATGGTGTAAGACCCACCAAAATATCATCAGAATTGTTATATTTTTTGCATTTAAAGAACTGCAAAAATGATAATTTCAACTTTCAACTGTGACACATTATTTGCCAAAATAATGTTTGCATACACTTCAGCATGAGAGTGAGCAATCCGACAGATATTCACAAAGATGATGTAAGAGGATGACCTAAATGTCCAACAGGCACTTTCAAGATGACAGTATGAGATACATACTCTGATAGAATTTTATTGATAGAGACAATAGCAGCAACTGCTGGAATTAACAATTGTGGACAATCTAATGTTGGTGTTTTTGTTCGATAATTACAACTTGCATAGCTAATCAATTATGAATTATTGTTAAAAAATATCTATAAATAATATCAATATTATTAGGTTAATGATACATTAATGATACATTAATGAATATGTTTCCATTAATTTTCTGACATCTGGCAAGTCTATCAACAGAGTTCAGCTCTAGATGAAACTTATATTAAATCTCCTGTCAATTGTCCCAAAATGCTAAAAATTTTGAAGATATTGAAGATTTACTAAATGCCAATGTTACATTGGTCTGTCACATCCAACAGAAACTTGCCAAGGGCCTTCTTTGAGGCCCAACAACCTAAGGTCATCGAGCCTGTCAAAAGCCACTTTGTTAGCCCCTCAGTGGCAGTTGGAGAAATGAGTGGAACAAAAGTGTATGTTCCAACTTGTGGAGTCACAAGCAAAGGAAGACTGAGGGCCACACCAGCCAGGGCCCCAAAAGCATTACTAGTGAAAAGACACACCGTGAGGCAGCAAGACAAGCATGACAGGCCGAGGCAGCAAGTCATCACTGTCAGAGCTTCTGCCGAGAGCCAGTCACACAGCCCTACCAGCAGGCAAGAGCCACACAGGAGAATATGTGCGGTGTTGAGGTCTTTACTGAGCCACAGGAAATCAAAGGAGACCAGCGCTGAAGCCAAAACCTGGCCGGCCCATTCTGTATCTCTCTGGAGGGAAGTTAGGTATGAGCTGGAGGGCTGTAAGACACAAAGTGCAGCAGAAAGCCCGAGCAGGAAAAGGCCTAATGAAGGAGCTCTGTGGGCCTGCAGAGAGACAGTGAATGAAAAGGAAGAAAATATTTTTTTGAAGCGAGATATTCAATCCATAAGTAAACATTTACTGATGAAATACCTCCTGAATACCTTGAGGCAAAACCTTAACCTTAAAACTTAATGCCATTATGTGCAATAAAGCTTAAAAAACAACAACAAACAAACCCAAGCACATTTGCTGTTGTTTGTTTTTGGCTTTTATACGTAGTTTTTCTTTTATCTTTTTTTTCCACATACATCTTGTTGGACATTTTAGATTTTAAGTCGACTTCATCTCCACTTAACTGAGCTAAGGCAATAGCTTTTCCTTGTTTATACACTACTGTGTATATCTGAATAACCGTGAAGTTTTATCGATCTATTAATCAATTCATCCACAAATAGTTTAAGTTTTAGAAATGAGGGTTTATACATTTTTTGCCGCTAATCACGGACTGATACCTACCTTAAAGAGTTTGTATGAGGAGTGCAGTGCAGTGACAGACAAAGCGGCATTAAAGCATGCAGTGATGCACTCTGAGACGCAGGACGCCATTGATCGTCAGTGTCACGGCTCCAAACAGCCACACACCTCCGTTGTTTTTAAACGTTTCTGCACCGTGTACCTGAATGTCGTGCGTACATAAAGAAGACACGCAAATAGAAACACAGCTGGGTGATACACACCAGGTAAGAATACGACCAAGATATATGATGTAGAATGAGCCGATCGTTATGGAGAAATAATCGAGGTAGGACGAGGATTATACATCGTGGCCATGTCTGTAAATGTTCCAGTTAGGAATATGGCCACGATGTATAATCCTCATCCTACCTGGATTATTTCTCCATAACGATCGGCTCATTCTTCATTTTACATCGTGGCCGTATTATTACCTGGAACAATCATTAGCTTGTAGCCAGAGTTTGGATGTCTTCTGTGGACATCACTGACAAAAACACGGTCCAACTCCTCATCACAGAATACAGGTCTGTCTGCCACACACACAAAACAACAAGTAATGTCCCGGTCCTTGTGTGTGTTGTTGTGTCTGATCCGTACTTCTAAATTTGCGGTCTTTGTGCGGAAATAAAGCCAACAAGTTAAATAAACTACTCTGCCCCCATGTCACTTTCTCTGTTACCTGACTGCAGCTGGAGGCCTCTCCTCTCCGTGTCTTCCATTCTGATGGAGCTCCCAAACTGAGCTGTTTCTGTCAAAGATAACGTTTTGTGTCGGGCTTTAATACAAGCTAGGCTAATGGACGTTAGCATTAGAGCTGGCCAGTTAGCTTACGTTACAAGCTAACGGCCCTGTTTCTTACCTTGCTCTAAGTTTCTCGTCCCAAATACACCGTCACCACCTTTTTAAAAAATATTTGTATAGAACATTTCTTAACCCTTTATTTTCTTATTCTTCTTTCTTTTCCTTTCTGATCACCAGACTGATGCTGACTGGACATTTTCCTACCGAACTTCAGACAACAGAAAACTAGCATAACTCTGGGTAGGCTAGCATAGCAACAGTAACCAAGGGGGCGGGGCTTAGCGAAGGATCGGTGGCCAAAGCATTTGTTCGGGGTGGGGGGGTTACAATTAGGAAGAAAACAAGTAAGACGCTTAGAATATTATCTTTCACTAAAATAGCTGTGTATTTTATACCATTAAAAAAAAAAATCTTCTTTACTGGTCTAGTCTGCGGTCTCCGGTCTGGTCGCGGTCCGTTCCTGGAGGGGTGCCGTCACCCGTCCGGTCTGGTTCGGCCTAGGTCCTGGGGGGGGCGCCGTATCTGCATTAGCCCAGTCCAATACTCGTAACCAATTAACTCCGTAGACACGTTCAGGTGCCCACACCGGGAATCGAACCTTTACATACATACATATTCAACATTTCATTTACATTACAAATACATCACTTATTACATTTACACCATATACAGATATTTACAGTCATTACATCATTTAACCCCGGGGTTACATTACAACATATACATACATTTACATCCCTAGCCAGGAATCGAACCCTTCCCTTCTAGGTGCGGGTCGGCAGTGTTACCACTGCGCCACAGCGCTGCTTGAGTTGCCCCATGCATTTGCGCTATTTCACCATTACGCATTTACGATGACGTCATCACCCAGGGAGCCTGGGATTGGCTCAAGCATCCCACGTGACCACTTCTTCTTAGCTCCGAGTCCAAGCCTGTTGATTTTGTTTATAATTTGCATGAGTAAATAAACACCATGCTTTGTTGCTGCATTTTTTTGTGTATATGCTACAGTTTAATGTGAACAATCACCATTATGTAGCCCTATAGCCTATCTTATGGGCATGTCGTGCAAGAGATAACAGGTCATGTGTAGGCTTTCGGGAAAAAATATCTTAGTGTTCAGTGAATGGATCATTGACTTTCGTATAAATCTTGGAACTAACCCAGGGCATATATTATTATTATTATTTCCAAGGAGCACAAATATGTCATTCGCAGGCGCTCCGCCCGTTTCCAAATGAATGGTGAGCAATAGTAACGTTATACGTCAAAAATAATGTCATCCATTCGTCAGTCGAGCATGCTAACCAGTTCGCTAGCAGTCCAAATGATCCGGCAGTGAGGTTTACTTAACGTAGGCTACTCTCCCACAGCTAGGCTAGCTGACAATGAATGGCCGAACAAATGCATTCTCAATTATTTTTTTATATAATAAATAACATACCAGTAACCTACACATTGGCTAGTTCCATTTCGCTTTCCGTACACCCAGCAGTGTTTCTATTTGCGTTTCTTCCTTAAGTACGCACGGTAACATAGCAGCTACGCACGAATCAGCAGTAAATCGGCGTAAAGGGGAACAGGAACTTGACCGAATCGGTTAACACACCGGCAGCGTGTTTGGACACGTGACAGTGCTGACTGGGACACTGCGCATGCCCCAAACGATTCCTGATTCATCCGGGTTAATGATTCGAATCTTCTTACTGAACCATGACTCGCCATTGGCCGCTGGTGTCGCTGACTTCACGATCCTCAGAACAGAACCTCCGATCACTACAGTTGGCTTTTCAGCGGGTGCTTAAAGGTTAAATTCTTAGTTAAGCAAAAGTTTGATGACAGTTAAGTGTCTATTAATCAAGGCAAATAGCAGAGACCCCTCCACAGAGACCAGACCCCCGCCCATCCTTCCACATACCGGACCCTCTGTTAATCTGTTTAACTAAGTGTGTGTGTGTAAATGGGTGTATTAGAACAAACCTTCATAAACGCATGAATGCTAAACGTAAACTGCAATGTTGAACGATTACTACAATGTACCTGTATAAAAACACACTTCCTTCTCTTTCGAGTAGTGTCTGCTCGGTGCGGTGCAGCAGTGGGAGTGATGCTGTTCGGTGCCCTGACCGAGAAACACATTTTTTTTCCGACACCACCTGAAGGCACCAAAAGTTCGAAAAGTATGGCGGCCGAGTGTTTGACAACCATTACGGAGCAATGGATACGGGACAGATTACAACTGAAACACCCCTGTCTAGGTAATGTTATCGCATGCTGATAAAACATTATGGGACAATAAAAAATTAGTAAACATTAAGATTCAAACCATGACATTTTTCGGGTTTTTTATGTAAAAAAAAATGGAAGCTACGCTAGCTAACAGCAGCTAACGTAGCAGCGCCTTGTGCAAAACGCAGCATGAAAAGATCAAGTTGAAGTGTTAAGTTAAACAAATATCACACTTGTGGAACAGGTGATGTCCGCTCTCTGGTCCTCCCGGGGACGTCTGAGGAGAAGATCAAACATCTGGGAAACGCGCTGAACAATTTTGTCCGACTGAAGTCTCTGGATCTCTCCTGCAATGCACTCGTCTCTCTTCAGGTGCGTTGAATAGCTATCATCTTCGTACTGACTCTCTCGACCTGCGTCGGATTGTTCAGGTTTTCATGGAAGATATATGATGTCAAACCTCGAGATCTTCACTAAAATGGAAATGACGGCTTAACGAACGACTGTCCAAATGATTCATCCAGTTGTAAAACACTCAACCCAACAAGGATTTCTTAAACTTTGGGGACTAAAAAATCTGAATTGAACTGTTGAATCCCCCGTTAAAGTTGCTTTCCTCTCAGGGCGTGCAACACTTGAAATCGTTGGAGAGGCTGATCCTTTACTATAACTGCATACCGTCCATTGAACAGCTCCAAGTGTTGTACGAGTTGGTGGCTTTGAGAGAGCTGGACCTCAGACTCAACCCTCTGACCAGAAATTATCCAAACTATCGCCCTCATCTGGTACACACCATGCCCAACCTCCGCAAGCTGGGTGAGATACTGTCCATTCACTCAGTGTGTTGTGTCAGATTTTGGTATTTGTTTTTGGTATTAAGTGTCTTCCATTGCTTTACAGATTGCTGTTCAGTCAGAGACACTGAACGCAAAGCTGCCATAACACAGTTCTCCTCTGACCTTCTACCTCAACAGAAGAAACCCTGTTTAAGCCAGGGTGAACACCAAAGGTATTCTTTTCATCAAATGCTTATATTAGATTAGCTTTCAAATTATATTTGATGTGGGTGTGTCTAAAAATCTGGATTACATAGAAAATGCACTGAAACAATCTTGCCAAATGAGGAGAAAGAAAGTTTTGAATATTATAGCTGCTTCGAATTTCCAATCACACTGAACATCATATCATAACCCATTACTCAAATCTACCCTTGTAATTGTAAGATGTATTAAATCAAGAGTGACCTTTCTTTTGAATTTGAATGAAAGCAGCTACCCATGGAGCAATGCAGAGGCTTTAAATGGAAGATGTATTGTAATATTGACAGGTATTGTTTGCGGTTTCCAGATGCAGTGATCAGAGACTGGCCTTAATTGGCCGCTTAATCAAAGGACTGTCTCTCACTACTGAGACTGATGATGTTGTACTGAACTATTCTTTAGACCAAAGTGAAACCACCTCTGATCAGGAGACAGAAGGTTAGATGTTAAATTCCAAACAATTCTCAGCTCCAATGAAACTATCTGATTTTGTTATTGTCAAACTGTTTTCAAACTGATGATTTTCCTCAGAAAAAAGAAGGAAAGAATCGAAAGATTTTACAGAACAGAGGAGTTCTACACCGAAACAGGTTACTTTCCTCTTACTGTATGTGACACAATATCAACATCAATATATTTATAAAATCACCAACTATATATTATTTTTTCTTTCTTTAAGGAACTGGTTAAATCCATCCTCAGATATCCCAGGCATCCCACAAAATATGGTATGTTTTTTCCAGAGTCAGTCAAAGCAACAGAGGGATTTTTGTCTATGTGTCTGATTTAGGACAGAGATTATCAACATCATAGAAACCAAACTGTGTGGTTGGATGGAAACTTTCTCGGCTCTAGTCACAGATTTATGTGGAACTAAGAAGTTACAATGCATGAAAAAGTGTACAGAAACCTTTGACTTGATTAGAATTGGTACTGTATCTCAGTGCTGGCTGAACTCGGGATTTAAAAATTGCAATAAGTAAAATCACCACTGGGTGGAGACAGAAGCACACCTGTCTGTTCAATGTCAATTAATATCAGTGTTTTATAGTGCTATTTATTATTTGACAGATAATGCAGAGTCCAAAGTGCCACGTCTGAGCGAGCCATCTCATAAAAATGGTTCTTCCTCTTTAAAAGTGTCTGAAAGACCAAAGGTGTCCTTTGGCCCTTATGTAGAGAAACTCAGACCTGTGCCTGGAAAACAAAATGAGGTCCTCAAACAAACCAGACATCTGGCCAAGGGACACTTCACCCCCAATCCTGGTAAGACCTCAGTGTTGGCACTACACAAGATCCTGTCATAAATTATACATTTCCACAAAGACCAAATTTCATTGTCTTGATATGTTGTCAACTGCGTATTTTCACAATTCTTTTCAGTTCAAAGTCATAGTTCTTCATTTATTAATATCCGGCCCCCGAGTCCACATCGACCTGGTTTGAATCTTTCCGACCCTTCTAACCCCATCTTACATCCTCCAAGACTGACCTACTCCAGCTTCAAAAAGACAGAGGGGGGGTCCAGTTTGCAGCAGCAAACAAAAATGAAAAAAAGGGTTGGAAGTTAATTCAGTCTTCTCACTAATTTGTCTAAATTGTAAATTATACCCCTTCCCTACTTTGACAAATGATATTTTAGGTTGTTTGTTTTCCTGTATATCAACTTCCTGTATCTCTGAATTTATCCTCCAGGGTAGTTACAGGAAACCTCTGGAGATGCTTCTCAATCTTGTGGACAAACACTGGACAGGAGAGAGATCTCTGCATCAAAACAACAACTTCCTGTGTGAGTTAGGGTTTGGTTTGGGGAATGTGGTGGAGTCTGAGATAATGAATGAATGATCTTCTCATTGTTTCTATTTTTGGCCTCAGCTCAGGCCATCCAGATCCTCTCGATGATGGAAAATGATATTTCCAGCCGGGAGGCTGAGGTTAGGACCTTAAAAAGCGAGGCTGGTGAACTGAACTTTCAAATGGTTGCTCAAGAGGATAAGCACAAAACTGAAGTCCATAACCTCTCTGCTCAGCTGGAGGAAACTCGCAGTGCAGTTGTGAGTGGATTCAGAAATTGGAACAACGGTGTGCCTGAGGAGACCGTAATAGTTTTGATAAGCATTGGCTCTGTCTTGTCTTTACTTCATTTTAGGGCAAGTTAAATGAGCAGTTAAGGATTGTTTTGGAAGAGAATGTTGCTCTACAGAAACAGCTCATCAAGTTAGAACAACAGTATCTCAAATCTATGACGAAAAGTTCACCTATTACTCAGATTAAAGGTGGGTGTAAAACCCAGGTAGAGATAACTATGACTCATGCTGTTTTCATTAAACCCAACTTACATGCTCATTTTTAGAGGCTCGGGCAGAAGTGGAGGAGCTGAAGAAAGAGATTGATGGGCTGAAGGAGAAAGTACAGGAGGCTGAGAAAGTGAAGGAATTATCCAACATGCTACAGGAAAGCCACAGGTAAGAGGATGCACATATCTGAGCAATGACACCAATGTCTGAATTACTGCTTATGAGATAAGAATTTTTCCGTTTATGTACTGCAGGCCCCTGGTGGCGACCAACAACTGTTTGCTTGCTGAGCTCAAGGGAAGTGAAGAACATTAAAGAGATATACACACTGGTATGAAACTATCAATGCAAGACTATGCCAAGTGTCATATAGCATGGCAGCCACTGCATGGGCCTCTGAAGTTAAGGACTGTTTTAAATTAACTTTTAGTTTACTCATATCACTGCAGGGGACATTTAATTTTGATGTGTTTGATAAAAGTTTGTTAATTAAACAAAATGTATAGGCTGTGGTCGTAGAGGTAAACGAAGATGGGGAAAGGCAATTCATTCAATTAAGACTGTATATAAGATTGTGACAGGGTTGTTATGTTGGCACATTATTTTAGGGGGAGAACTCTTCATAGGTCATAATGTATTTCCTGGAAGAGAGACAAGATTGAGCTTCTGTTGGCTGTTTCCCCAGTTTTTATTTATTTTTTTAGGTCATTTGTGTCTCCATCTGTTTTGTACGCTGCAGTGGAATG
The DNA here is from genome assembly GCF_900963305.1 of Echeneis naucrates. NCBI lineage: Eukaryota > Metazoa > Chordata > Actinopteri > Carangiformes > Echeneidae > Echeneis > Echeneis naucrates. The sequence goes on from NC_042516.1 coordinate 14,314,668, forward strand.
AATGCATCTAGATTCCAGCTGCACTGTGACTTTATTTATACCTCTGCCTTAGGGCTGGAAACACAGACACACACACATCTCACAAATACTAATGCAAGATCTGGCAAACCGGGTTAGAATGTGGACTCCACATAAAAGTTTTTTTTGTGCATGTTTTATGTGAATGCTATAGGTCACTAGTTGGTGTTACTCTGAAGTAAATTCACAATGTTCCTGAAAAACCCATAAACATCCAAAACACCAGCAAAGATCCTGGTTTTTAGATGGTTTTTCAATTATTTTATTTTCAATAAAGCACTACAAATCATGAGCACGCAGTAAGAAGTCTAACGAACAAGAACAAAAACACACCGCATGCATTGGGGCACAATAGAACATTTAAAGTAATTTGATAAGGGGAAAAAAAATATTGTTGCTCAGCATTAAAAGATGCACAGTATTTGGCTTTAAGCACAGAAATCACAGCCAAGCTACTCCAGCAGACAAAAACTAAAACACTAATAGCTGCTAGTTTTGCGTTCGACTTCATAAGCTGTGGTAGTGTGTGTGACAGGTGCAGTAAAAGCAGTGTCACTATGTTGAAAAAATATTGTTCTAAAAAAAGTATTCCACTTGCAATTTCCCTTTATCATATAAATTATGCAGTATGTCAGGAAGCAACATTAAAACTCAGTCAAAATTTGTGCCTTGGATTACAGCGTCACGCATGAAAGGTACCTTAAAACGACAGGGTAGCTGACTTTGTACATGTACAAGATGATATATATTGATTTCAAGCAATACAAAATTTTAATCATGTTTCGCTTCTTAATATATTTTTTAGCACTAAAGTAATTTAGTCTGTCCAGTAGTCTGTCCTCACATCAGGCACAGCAGTTTGGATAAGATATGACAAACTCCTATAGTCATCTATATGCTTCTGAATCAAATGCCATATACATAGCATGCACAAAGTACAGCATTACAGGAGAAATAAAAATAATTAAAAAAACATGAGCCCAGTGTCATAAATTAAGCCATTAGAATATATACAATTTTCCCACAAATATATTAGAACAGCTGTATAGAAATCTGATGAGGAAGTAACAATGTAAGCAAAATGTTAAAAATACAATCTTATACAACTGAGCTGATCTGCTGTGGTTGGAGCTTCCTTCAGCTGAATTCACCAATTGTATATTCAAAATGCATGTTGGCTGAGTGGTTTACATGACAGTGTAAGATAAAACAGTTTCCTAAGAAGGCTGTTTTAAAGCACCTGCTTCACAGGACTTTCATTTTGGCAGCTGACAAGGAAATAAAATAAAATAAATCAAGTTGACAAAACTCTTGGCATATCTTTCTTCATTTATGCTGAAGGCAAATGGTTCAAATGATAGGGTGAGCTTATGAAAACAAAAAAAATTAACAGCAGATTCTAACACGACTTAACAAAGGGCGACACACAAGAATTACCAGTTACTTTGGAAAGAAATGAACAATGATAAAATATCAAGATCTGTGCCGATTATCACTGAAATGCTGCAACACTCATTAAAAGCGCATTTCTTTCAGATAAATGTGGGAGTAGAAACTTTTCTATTAAAAAGTGCAACTTTGTTAATTCGTCAAACCATTGTTCCACTTTTGTTTTTCTTGGCATGTTGCTCATTGTGCTCAATAAATATCATAAGGCCCTATCATAATAATAAAGCTGCAGTATTTATAACATAGCAGTTCATTTCTTCTCTTCAGTGTTTGGCAGTAATTTGCTATCAGACAGGAATGTATCAGCTGGTGAGGACTTTGTAAAAATATATGTAAACAGTTTTCCAGTTCTCACACTTGACAAAGAGAGGAACTCAAAAACAGCTCTCTCTCAGACACACACACACACACACACACATAGAATAGATGGGTGGGAAAATATATGCAATCCTTTTCTTGTGCTTTCTTTGAATATTCTTTTTTTTATATATAAAATGATCCTAGCAGTTGATCAGATGTTTCTCTCATCTCCACCCTCACATGGGTTTGGCAATGGGGCTTTTAGTAACTTTCTTCTCATATGACCCCTGATGTTTGTATCCCGAGACGTATCCTGAAGTGTCAACTATGTCTACTCGTCCCGCCTTACCCTTCCCACGGCCAGTGTCGTCGAAACGCTCCTTGTGTGAGCCTGTAAACTTGGTGGTGTCTGTAAGGCGACTCACTGTCGGGGAAGCCACGGCTCTCTGTCAGAATGTTTGGAAAACATTTGAGTTTATTCTGTGATTGCTGGTGAGATTGTCTGATCATCAGGATTATTCATAATTCAAGTCTTACCGTGACTCCTGCAATAATAGGTGACTTCCCTTCGATCAGCTTGAAGACTTCTGCCTCTGCTTCCTCTCCACTCTTGTCTTTATATTTCTTCCTGGCCAGCTCTCCAAGAGCAACCTTGAACTCATCAAATGTGATGGTACGACAGGATTTCTTCCTGAAATTTAAGGAGGATTGGAGCTTTAGTATAGCACACAAAATCCATGAAGATATATCTGCTTAACTGAGGCACCAAGAACAAAAATGCTGTACATAGGTTTGCTTCATCCCATCAGATCTTTTTTTTTTTTTTTTTTTGGTTAGTTTTTACAGTCCTAGAGCCAATAGTAGTGTACACTCAGCCATGTGTGATCACATGGCTGTGCATGGCAGATGAAAGACAGCATGGAGATGGTATCCTGCTGAGATAAACAGTAAGTGAAACAGTGAACTTTTACTGTTTGGGTCTGGTCTCCTAGTGCGTCTCAGTACTTAACTGTTGTCCGAGCAACTCCGCAGACTTAGAAACACAGCTGTGGGCTGTATATGTGACTGTCTTTTTAGATTATAGATAATATTCTGTGCAGCTTTATAGTTCAGCCACAGTACTTGGGGCTTGGGGCTCAAAGCCCCTATGTTTTTAATTTCGCCCTGCTGACTCCAGTTAAATTCCTGGAAAGCTGATGTGAAGCTTTGCGTTCCCATTTCAAAGCTCAAATTGTTGCAATAAGTGATAACACCGTGACACAGATCATCATCATCATCAATCATTCTCCTCTTGAGGGTGCTCCAGTTGTTTCACTTCCATATTAAAAGACCATAGTAACACAAACACAAACAGCAATTACCTTGGTGATAAATCACTTAAACAACTGCCTATAAACCATGCAGTCTCCCAGGGTAACCAGCTGTCATAGCAACAAGCTACAGTAAACAGGGACGTTTGGGTTTATTATTAATTTGACTCATCCGTTTTTGTTTGGGCGATCCATCCGTGTTGAGCATATGAGAGCTCCATTCCTCCGTGCCTGTTCCATGCTGTCTATTGTCAGCAGGAAAACTGGACTTCCAGCAACTGTATCTGTCCAAGAAAGATAACTGTGTCTTCTGAAGCTCAGTGCTCAATGCCTTGCTATTAAAGTCTCCAAAGTTTACATTTGTGCAAACAGTGAATGAAAGGAGGCTGTGATGAGGTTACAAAGGAGAAAGGTTAGAGGGCAAGTGGAACGATATCTGTGTAATTTATTCTTGGCTAAGCTGCAGTTTATTAACATTATTCATCCATCTGCAGTGCATGATCCATATGGATCTGACAGAGGAGCTGGGTGCATCTGTTTCATGCAGAAATGCTTGTGAGTCACCTTTAATCATATTCAGGGATGAGGAAATTCAACCAAAGCCTAGAAAAAGAAGCCACCATAACATAAGTCATTAATTCGTTGTCATCCATAGGTAAAGCTGTGGCATTCTGGGTCCCAGCAGGCAGAACAACAGAGACTCAATGTGCCGCAGCAGTCCTCCATACCCACAATAAATAAGGGTTAATTCAGCCATGCTGTGATTAGCCAGTGCTCATTAAGATGCTTAATTTCAGTGCAAGCGACGAGTTTTGACGCTGATTAAAATGAAAGCAGATATCTGCCTCTCTGACATGGCAGCCCTGCCTGGTTCAGTCACGCCTGGAGTCAGAAACTACATGAAAAGGCACCCTACCCCCCACCCTCCAACCTACCTCCTTTCATCATGTGGTGGCCTGAAGTGTACACACACCACACATACTGAGATTTTCCTGTATTATCTTCCTTGGCGAGGCTGGTTCAAAATATACATCGGCCTGCCTGGGACCTTGATTAAAATCTGTATAGCTCAGATGACAAAATTCACATGGTAAACACTAATCCAAGGATCTAATATATACACAAGACTGCACAGATTCACCACTAAAAGCATGTGTGAAAAGACCGGAACATGCTTTTTTTTTACTTCAATCTCTAAAGGGACTACACCACGTTGCTCCCACATTTCTAAGTATAGCTTACCAATAGAGTGGGATGTAAACAAGCTTAAATCCCACAGTCAGCTTTTTTTCATCTGGCCAAGGAAAATGTTCAGAGCTGTGAACATGAACACCCATTGTCATGCCAACTGTGAAGGTGGTGATGTCAGTGTGGCAAAGTCCACCCCCTCCCGAAAACATAAATAAAAAAATAAATCAAATTAAACATTAAGTAACTTAAACACAATTTCAAAAATCAAAGTTTATCTGTATAGTTAATATAAGTATTGAACCCATGTTAAATGCTAAAATGCTTGTGAAGGTCCCAGTCTTGGCTAAGTTGTTGTGTCTTTCAGCAGAGACTATCCAGCTTAAGTTAGTCATGAAAGGAGCTCTGGTTTCTTCTTTATCAAAAGCATGCATAAATAAGCGTAGCCGGAGTCTGTTTTATTTTTTATCCTTATGTGCATTGTTTTTAGTATACAAGAAATCAAAAATGAAAAATAGAGCTATTTTAGTTTGTCCTGTACTGTTTGTTAGTAGCAGAAGTCAGTGAGTAGTTAATCCTGGTCTTGTGGAAGTATTTTTTACACAGCTTTTTGAAATACTTTATCTTTTCTAAACAAAAAAAGCAAAAAGTCTAGAGCAGCCAAATAGCAGTAAAACCATTTTTGGAATCACTTATATATGTGTGTACACAAAATGACTGAGTGTGAACTTTGGTTACACATTGGCAAAAGATGGAAAATCCACTAAATCAGTGTTAGATTCCCAAGCTTCCTCTCCTCTTCTGGAGCAAGACATGATAAGTGTCTTCTAGCCATACTCTATTCTGGTGATGTCTAGCAGAATACATTTTTATTCCCATCATTCAACTGGGATTTAAAAAAAAAAAAAAAAACTTCAAAGCTGCCATGTGTATGAATGAACATCTCCAAACTGTCCACACTCTGCTGTCCTTGTGTAAAGGTTTGCAGACAATCAGTGCATTTGGTAAACAGCTGGACAGATTAAAAGTTCCCTGTTCTGGTGATATGATATTGAGGTCAAAGCTTATTATTAGACACTGCTTCATTTAAATGAAACATTAATGGATGACTCCTGAGGAGGTGAAGAATGAGGCAGCCTGAATAAACAGCCTTTGTCATTCATACTTAAATGGAAGTCTTCAGCCAGTTCTCATTACCACAACACTCTACACTAGTGACCTTTAAAAACATACTGGTCTCTGTGACTTAACCTCTAGTCATCTTTGCCACTTCAACATCACTGGAACACTATGTGGCAAAAGAGCATAGTCTTGTTATGGCATCCCAGCTGCAAGATTACAGATGAGAGCTCAGATGCTGACAGATTAATGAAAAGTAACCCCCACCCCTTTTTTACATTATTCAGTCTTTACAGGAAAATATAGTTGGTGCCTTTCTTACTTGACTTTGCTGAAGACAATATCAACATCAGTGAGGGTGATGTTCTTGCCATCAATCACACCACAGTCCTTGCAGAGTTTGGACCAGTTCTTGCCGTGCAACTCCTTGCCAGTAGCACGTGTGTCACCGTGGATGGCGAAGCGGCGAAATGACTCTTCCAAAGCGGTCACTTCCACCGGTGTGGAGGAACCTACACCCCCTTCACTGGTCCCGTTGGACTCAGACGAAAACCTTTTGGAGGTTCGGTCTTTAGACTGTTCAGTGTGTGGCCGTAAAGGGGCAGAGCCCAGGTTAGGATGCTTGGCTGTCTGGACTTTAAAGTCGTTTATGTTGTCTCTGAAAGGGATCAAAGTTGTGTCATCTGACCATTCATCCGGGTAATGTAATGGGAAATGTACACATGCGCTGAAACCACTCCTGAAAACACACACACTGAACATTAAGATTACAACAGGACTGTACAATAGCACAAGTGGTTTGAATGGAGCAGTCACTCAGGCATAATTTTACACTCACTGACTTTTCTTTCTTTTTTCCAGGAAAAGCTAAAAGTTCATAGAAGTCAACAGATAGAACAAAGACATTTATTTACTCTACAGACAGGAAGAAAGAGGAGAGTTTTCATCAGAAACATATCTGATCTCACCCTGTTCTGTAGAAAAGCACTGCTACAGAAAATAAACAATCCATCATGCCTTCAGGTCAAGGCAAAGCTTGCTGACTTGTCTGTGGTTGTCCCTTTCTGTATGGTATGTGTTATATGAAAGATTAGACTCTCCATAGGTGTGTGCTCAGATTGCCTGTGAATGGGCAGATATTTTGCGTTCTAGTGCAGAGGTGAAGGTAATCAATATATGACAGAGAGCCAAGACACAAAATGGGAAGTGAAGGCTCCTAAGCCATTGAAGACTTCTAAAACTTACTTGTTGTCTGCCATGCTTGTGCAGGAATGCGGTTCCTTCTGTGGAGTTCTTGAATGAGCGGACTTTTGATTTCTGTTTGTGCTGTGGGATAGATTGATAGATAGATAGATAGATAGATGAGAAAGCAGGTGAATACTGTGGCACACGAGGAAAAGAAAAATGAGAATAAAGAAGCAACTGCCAAAGCCTCACTATAAAAAGTTCAATATTCCACTTGCCCTTGTCAGTCTTCATCATCCTCCAACATGAATGCAATTAATAATGAGATAATGGCAAATGCAAACAAACAGCTACGTTAAAGGAAAACCATCCAGATGGAGTGATTAACAACCACAACTTAACATGGAGCAAGATCAAATCGCCATTATCATAAATATGACCACATTACTTTCAAATACCTTCTAAACATAAATAACCTGTTATGACAAATCGATTTGTTAGCTGTGCAACAACATGATTTTGTCTGATTTATCTCTCATGCACTGTATGTGTAAAAATTTGCAGCACTTTGTAATGTGACTCAGAAATATGTTGTATAAATAGATCATTACTACTGTATTATTTCGCGTTGGATGATATAATTCACTCTGAGCACAGAGATTCCTCTCTAAGCACATCATTATACTGATTAGCATCTCTGTGCACAGGCAGGATAGCACCCTCTCAACCCAGCCACGCAGTTGAGCGATATCAAAGGCACTTAGTTTAGTCCATCTACCTCTGGAGAAGAAGCTGCAAGGTCTGATTAGTCATTCAAAATAGCAAGAAAAACCCTTCTTTATTTCTCTACACTGTATTTGTAGCAAGTGATGGTTCTCTGCTCACCTTTCAGCTGTTCCCATACTCAGCTCAGCCCCGTTTACGGATGTGGGTTCCCATGACAAAGCAGACCCCAACAAAGTCTTAAAAACTATTTGCCAGTTGTTAAAACAGATACAAAGAAGATGCAAAGCAGAGAAGGAGCGATGCTGTGTCCCATGGACTATTCCGCCTTCTTGTAATAGTTTCAAGACAGTTCCCTCAAGTCAGCAATAAAGTTCTTTCACTCACCCCCTCTGGCACCATGTACTGTAAAGTCAAGGGTTTTGTTTCCACAATCTTGTGGCCAGCAACCACAAACGTGACCTCCCTAAGTGCAGTCGACACTTAAATGGGTACAAAAGTTCCAAGATTGACACTGCATAACGCCATTATAATCAGGATGTCAGTTCTTAGGACTGAAAAAGGGAGATTATTAATCTGTATGAATAATGGCATTCAGTTTTACACAAACTGGGAGCCTATTGTCCAATGCAGTGGCTTCACTGTCGGACCCATGCCCATGTATTCACACACACACACGCATGGTGACATCGCAGAGCGCCACTATTGATGCCAGTAGTTTTTCTAGTCATATGTCATCTAGGACTCAGGCCAAGACAGATGAGATGGAGTAACAAGTTGCTGAGGCTGGAAATTTTTCTTTCTCAACTTTATCCTTCATCAGTGAAGTACAATCCATAAAGAATGCTTATGCATGTGGGCATTTTGTTTTTAATGTGAAATCTAAATTGATCCAGAAATCAAATTAACAACTCACATTTTGATCCTGAAGCATAAGTGAAAATATACTGCTGCAACCAGGTCATACTGGGGCTCAGTCAAACAAATCAATTTACAATATCAAGGTAAATGATATTATATTGACTTTTAAGTCTCAAGGTTTAAGAGTTATCTGTTTCTTTTCACAATGGATATATTCAGATTTACAAAAGACATTTAAGGTAGGTTACGATTATGTGTTAGAAATTACAGTTTTATTTTAACTGGGATGCTGTTTAGGTCAACGTCAGATTAATGTATTGAAATTGAGCTTGTGATTCAAGCTATTTCACATAAAAAGTTATATGTTACAGAACCTTACAGTCATATAAAAGTTTGTGTGATATAATTTTAACAAGTTTAAAAGTTGTTATAGCTGAAATGTCCTAATTGAAATTCAATTGGTTTGATAGAATATTGCCAATATACAGTGTACTTGGATAATCCTTGTTTCTTTTACACCAATATAATCACACAATCACTTTAAATGACTGTACAGCTTGTTTTTTAAGAAGTGAGTTCTTCATCTTAAAATAACTTTAATGATGATACTGATAGGAGGTTAGTTTCTCATTGTTAGCAGAATTATAGTAAAATGCAAGAAGATTTTTTTTTCTTCCCATAGTAAGTATGCATTTGAATCTTTTTCAAGTAATGTTGGTGTTGATGTGTCTGGGTAGCCTAACTTCCTGTGGTGCCAAAACTGAGCTTCAATCATGAGTCAAACATCCTTTCAGTAGACTAACTACCAGCCGAGTGTGTTCCTTTGTGTCAGACAGCATTAAAATCGGCATGAACAAAAGAACCTTTTCATTCTCCTCCTCCAATTTATAGCCACTAGTTTCAAGTGTGCAAGTCCTCAGTACAAAAAAGCCTCCTCAATGACATCGTGTTCAATAAATGAGAGATCCGAAGTTGAGCACACACTGATGTGAAGGGCATTGTAGTGCTGTGACAGACCCTTTTTAATAATCATAGATTTTTTGGAGAGGACAACATCTGTCTTAGCTAATACACAAATTGTGACTGAGACATTGAATTGTAAGACTGAAGCAGTTAATTATGACAAATCAAACGTTGAGTACACTTTGGCTTTTTACAAATAATTCGACAACTGTGCCCTCCACTTTAAAACGGCATCATGCTGATTTTTTTCTGCTCCACTTTTCCACGTACACACAAGAAGCCATTTGGATAAGGGCATATCTCCAGAGACAAAACTGTGACTGGATGACAGCATGCTTACATACACTCGCCTTCTGGCAATACACTGCACAGATGAGTGCTTTAACTATAAATTGACCTATTTTGAACCAGATCTATTCATAGCAACAATTCGCTGCTGTGGCTGGAAAATTCTGTTCATTCTCCAGGGAGGAGATCAGCCAGTGGACAGCATGCACCCTGAAACACCAAGAAACTCCATCTTGTGTTTAACTATTAGTTTGGCAGATGATGTTTAATTCACAAAACGATGACATTGTTCTCAGAGCAATGTGATGTCAAAAAGGGAGGGGTGTTGAACAGTAGCCTACTCCTCCATCACGCCTTCACAGTGAGTGGGCATCAGCGATACCATCTGCTTTTGGTCTGGATCAGTATTGTTGTGAGAGAGCTGCTTTAAAATATGACTATCAGTCAGTCATAAAGGTAAAGCAGAGCGCATCATTGCTCCATTGAAACCCCCTGTCCGAATCCTGGCTGAGCTACATGTAACATAAACATCATGTCTGCCAGATTAATGAGATACTGAACATACTGTATACTGAAAGCAGTGTAACTCAACAATCAGCCTGCTCATAGTCTTAGACCTCAGTAATTGTTGGCATATTATACTATTTGCCATACTAACAAGGACTGCATTTTATCTTCAGTCAGTTTCACTTTTATAGTCCTCGTGAGTTTGTGGTTACCAAAGGCTTTGCTTCGATGCATGCTTAAACAGGGCAAAATAAAACAAATATATAGTACCGATCAGAAGTTTCCCTGTCAAGGTTTCACTGCAACTTTCCTATTTCTATGGGAAATTTTGACTAATACTGTATCCTGCACATACATATGCCTAATAAATGGTCTCTTTTGAACTCTCCCACATGCCAACACTTAATGCAACCTCTGAACAATTTCCCAATTTGGCCACTGCCCTCCTCCTTAACGCTCTCCCCATAGGCACAAGAAAAGAGGGCATGACATCACTATGTTGCAGCCTGGGTCTGAGGTCATCAGCACACTTTCTCTGTCAGTCCCTATTCCTCTCAAGCCTCAAATTTCTCTGTGAGTCAAAGATCTTAGCAACCTTTGTGCTGCAGAAAAACAAGACATTCGAAACAAGCAACAACAGTGATTGTTGGCAACAGCAACAACCCATTAGAGGTATTAGGAGTGTAAAGTAAGAGCAGGGGTCCTTATGAAACTGCAGATTTGAGAGCATCACACGATACCAGACAGCTGAAACATCCCTGACATGACCAGATGGAGAAAAGCTAGCAGTTGTTGTTGAGCCAGCAGCAAATTAGCTTTGAGTAGAACCCTGTTAAAGATTTTTTTTTTCAAGTTAAATTGCATTGTATAATCATTTAAATAATTAATTAACACCATTATTCAGAAAATGAAGCACATAATTGAAACTAATCATAAAGGTGAACGAGAAAAAGAAGTCACTTTTCAATTTTGTTTAAAAGAACAAACATAATTTTGCCCAGAAGCAATACATTTTTCTGAGCCTGAGCTGAGTTTGAGTCATCATCACAACACAAATGGGATGATTTAGACTCAGGAGTTTAATTGTTTATGACAGGGCCCAAATATTCTTGGACCGGAGCAATGAAACCTAGAACAGTGAATCTGGGACAAACACCTCTTCTCATGCATACCTAATTCAACCTGGGGTGGACACAGCTACAGACCTGACTGAGAAATAAAAAAACATATGACCTTCTACAAATGTAATTTTGTGGGATTTTGTACATCATGGTGCATTTATTAGTTTTCTGACTAGTATCACGACCTCCCCTGATTTTTGACATATTTGATCTGCATTCCATCCATTCATATGAATCCATTTTATATCTTAAATAATGATTTGCTCCTCGGGAAACCAAGAAGCTAAACATTAGAGGGGACATGTTCCCCCCATGCATAATTATGTAATCCCTCTCTGTAGCAGCACAAAGGCTGCAGCCACAGGACAAATAGACTGTCAATCATCCTCTCCAGCCAATAATGTCTCCAATTAGAGGACCCACGTTTATAACACAAACAGAGAGGAAAAGGCTCATGTTTGTGTTACTGGGCAGCTCCAGATAGTCAACCCAGACAGTCTGAGCAAAACGTGTTACATAAACTTGCAAATGCCAGATACATTCACACAGAGTCCACGTGATCCGTTTGTTATTGTCACCTCCTAATATACGTCTGTCGGTGCAGAGCATGGCACTGTGGGCAAAAACCTCCTCAGGTTTCACAGTCATGGGCAAAGCACGCTGCCACACGTCTTCACAAGTCAAAGAGCATTTCGTAGCAAAATCTGTATTAAGGAAGCATGCAGAGACATGAACACTCAACAGCAAGTCCTTCAGAGCCACAGGCTGGCACAAAAGCATTACCCACTCTTTACACAACACAGCTCCTGTAAACATGTTCATTTTTATTCACCTGGTGTTGAAATGCTCCACCTCCTCGTAATTTTCACAGAACCATAACTGTGCGTCGCGCCGCTGAGAAGCCTCCTTCCTGTCCCTCTGCAGCCTGAGCTCCGCTGTGCCTGGCGGCTCGGTCCTCCCTGCGAGATGCTGAACAGAAACCAGGCCGCTGATTGGCTGCTTCCCTCCTGGTGTGCTTGGTAAACAAGTGACGGGTTCTCCGAGCATCTTGTGTTGCCCGTGAGAGGCGGAGGTGGGGGGATTTTTTTTTAAAAACCAGTGCAGGCTCCATGTGTGGTTGCACACAGGGCAGAATATTCAGCCTGACCGTGCTGCTGTTGGACTATCTGGTTGGGCTCTGTCATATAAGAAGAGCTAAAGTGTTGGTAAAACTAATATGAAACACCTTCTGAAAAAAGACCAATAAAAGTCCTTCCTCTGATGTCCAGCTCACTGAAGTGTAACACAACGAGGGATGAGCATTATGTAACTCCGTGGCCTTGCTCTTGTAATATGAAGCTCCCAGATATGCCTGTTAAAAAAGGGAGAATGTGTTAAAACGTCGGTGAAGGAACGAGCTCAGAATAGTGAGATTCATCATGATGACAGCAGCTGAGTAAGTGTGATCACTTGATGATATAAAATGAATACTCAAGCTGCTTCAACAACGCCACCTTGTGGCCAGAAGGAGCATAAATCCAAAACACACTCTTGGGCTTTTATTATTGTCAGATTGAACAAGTTGAACAGCCTCTCTGCCCCATTTGTGAAATGAGCATTTGTCATAAACCAAGCATGACTGGTAAAAGGAGCAACACACAACGCTGCCAGCAGTTGGAATTTCCCATGGATATTTAACTACAATAATTAAATGTGGTAAGAATTATCACAAACAACTTGTTTAGTTGTGTAATCATAACATGGATTAATGATTATCCTGACTGCTCATACATTATTATTCAAGCTTTTATCTGACTGATTTAGGCAAAACAATAATCAGAGTAATATTTGCCACAGTGTAATATAACCATAAATTTAGGCCAGTTAGCCAGTCAGTTAGCTGATCTTCCCTGCAAAAGAACACACCCCACATCTCCTGATAACAACCGGTGAAGCACTGGTTTAAATAGTGCAAATAATGATGGTTGAACTAGATTGGTTGATTCATCTTCACTGTCCTGGTTTATTGTACATGCTTACTCACCGTCATGGCTGATTTTGACAGTGAAATCACGACAAGGAGTGTAACAGAGCCATTGTTAATGAAATTAGTATTACTTGTGCTTTTCCATTAGCCCAAGGCGAAATATCACCAATGAAAAATGCCTCATTGTGTTCCTGCCACACAATATTATCAGATATTTGGAAACATGTAATTCAAGCCTAAACACCCAACAAGTTCTCACCTGCAAGAATACAGCTGATGTGGGTGAAGGGTACTGTCTCACATAAGCGGATTGGCACAATACAATCAATGCAAACCACCCAGTGTATACAGACCTCTAGTGGTCAGAATATGTAACATACTGTAAGTGTACAACCGCTACAAGAGTGTACAGAAAACACTCCAACTTTCTCCCAGCCATCAGTTGAAGTCTAAATAGATACATACATTTATTTTTAAAGAGTATATGTATGAATTTTATTCATTAAATACAGATACTGCTCTGAATTTCTCACCAAGAAAGCTGTTTGAATCGCACAGGTGACAACCACTTAAGAGTCTGTAAAAGATTAATAAAATAAACAGTCAACAATTAATCATTTGAATTGGTTTAATAATTGAATCATAAAATGGATAAAATTTAGATTGTTATTATTGGCAGTTTAAGCAACTGCTTTCTTTTTTTAAACCACCAATCATATCAGAAAATCATGCAGCTAATCGCAATTAAAAATTTCAATCATTGCTCAGAACTGTCATTTTGGCTAATCTATAGCCGGGGATGCAGACTAAGCAAAGATGAAAAGGGTGACTTTAATGATAAAAACATTCATTTTTCTGAAAGGTCACAAGTTTGCATTCCAAATAGCTGTGTCTACATTTTGACATAGAAACATGAAGACGCTCAAAATGACAAGACTTCCTTTAGTGCCACTGTGGCTAAAGAAGAAAAAAAAGTAATGGAGAAAACTTTGTGTATTTATATTCTTTACTATTAAATTTTGCTAAAAAGAAAAAAAAAAACAACAAAACAAATGGGCATGAAACACTGCTGGCTGTATTATATCCACAGCTCATTTGAAAAGCAACACTATTTTCAGTTAGACAATATATTGGATGTCCTAACTGTGGTCTTGAAATAAAATGATAAGATGTACAGTACGTCATAATCATCTGGCTCAGTTTTTTCAGGAAGATGCCAGCATTTTCACACTGTATCTATCTAACTCATGCTAACTGAATATAGGCTAACCTGAAATTGGGCTAAACTTTCTGTACTCTGACTCTCTGTAAACCTCTAACCCTAGCCTTATGATAAAAACAATGCTTTAAATAATTCAGCTTCCATAAAAACATATTGCAGATAAAAACAAAGCAAAACATAACACAACACAACAGGTCCCCGGTTATTCACTCTGCATACTGTACAAGATGCAGAGAGATGGAAAACTGCCACGTTGGCTATCAAACATGTTAGAGTGGTGTCCGAGATGCCCTCTGCCTGTATCAACAACGGGTCCATGGTCCCTCTGTGACTCAGATTCATGAAGCTTAGTTTTGAAATAAATAGCTCCTAGAAGCAGCGTATCCTCGTAGCCCAATCGTTCCCCCTCAGCTAAGAATCGTCTGGAGTCATAACTGAGCTGCCCAGAGGATCCTGCACTCCAGGAACAGCGTCAACAGACTTTATACTCGGCCACTGAGCCTCTTCATCAGCATCAGGCTTCCAGCTTTTGATTTCACTCAGAGACATTTCCCCTTATGTACACAGGAAAAGAGAAAAGAAAAGGATTATTAACAAACCTCATGAGCTAACATGCTTTTGTAACCAATATTTTTGAACTTTATTAACAAAAGCCGCATAATCTGTATGTAACAGACATTGCACGCATGTTATTACAGATGAAATTTGAAACACCTCTAAACTGTGATTACCATTGACAAAATCAGAACAGTGTTAGATTCAACGATCTCTGAATTCTATGCATGGATTCAGAGTTGTTTGTCTTATCTGATAAGACATTGCTAATTTACCTGCTCTTCTGTAAAGGAGAAAAGTAAGGTGTGACAGTGATGTTGATGGATGTGATCAAATACATACTTGGTGTATTCTCTTTGGGATTTTCTGTCCCATAATGGAAACTGTTCTCCCTTGCTGCAGATTTTTTGAAGTTTTCCATCTAAATCATAAAAAATGTTCATGATATTGTATTTTACACACACACACATATATGCATACATACATATGTGTACCACACGCACAACCGCCCCACATAAAACATGTAAAATCATAAAATCATTAAAATGACTTATATTGTAAGAAGACATCTTTACCTCTGTACATATAGACCCTGAAAGTCGGCTACTGAGTGCTTCATTGCTGTCAACTTTGCAGGAACTGCAGGAAAAGCAGAGCAGCCTTGATCATCCTTTTTGATATAGTAGTTTGACAATTACTCTAAGGAGTTAGTTTTACCTTGAACTCTGTGATAAGGCTGGCTCACAGTCAATTGAGCTCTCTTGTTTCTGTAGAGAAAACATGTTTTACAGACACGATTGAATTAAAAAATAACTATCAGTGAGAGGCAAATGACATATCTCACCTGTCGGACCTTTTTATTGTTTTTGACAGGATTAGCGTTTCCTGGTTCAATGTCTCGTCTTCTAGTTTCTTTTTGACGCTGCATCTTTACATAATCAAACGTGCTTATGCCCTTATAAACTGTATAAACAAACAAAGAGGAAAGGCCACAGGAAATTATGAAACCCAATTAGCCAAATAACCTAATTAAAAATTGATGTTTTAAAGATTGTGACTCACATAGATAAAAATGAAAACCCAGCAGATGACAGAGCAGTAACAGGCAAGTGATGCTCAGCATAACTGTTATAAAGGCCAGTATAAGTAGACCAGATGAACTAGTCTTTATGGGTGTTAAGGGCAAAAACACCAGCCAGGTCCCATTCCCCAACAAACCTGTAGAAAAACAAATCTCTTATTTATTGAGATGACAAAACAAATGTCTTCAACGTATTTTCTCCCCAGTTTAAAAACAGAAAGTTTAAGATTGGGGTGACTCACTACCATACTGTGGAGCAGTCCGTAGACTGTTTGGGTCCAGGTAATGCTGAATGGAGACGAATAAGAGGACAACAACAAGAAGAAGGACACCTAGTGTAGCAGAGGAGAGTGCCACAAAGAAGTACCTGAAGGCAACACACAAAAGCTGGAATTGATTTTTCATACAGGAGCATACAACATTTCAGGGGACAGATACAGTAATGATCCAAAGCTTCTTCTTACCAGTAATTTCTGCCACCTACACAGGTGTTTAGCCATTTGCAATGGTGATCAAAGTCTTCCACACACTTGTTGCAAACACCGCAGTGTTTTACTTTAGGGCCACTGCAATAAAATCAATGAAAATTAACACCATGAGAACACATCTTTTTCCACAATTGCCAGATGATTTTTAAATCACATAAAACTACAGCTTTGAAAACATACACTTTTACATCACATAGATAACAATGGAGATCCTGGATGACATGTTGTTGCTTAGTGCGGTCAAAAAGTGGCATTGGCCTTGAGTAACTTTGTTTAGCCCTGACGCTTGCATCTGCTGGATCTATAGTAACAGCTGCAATATGGGTGAGAAAGTGAACAGTAAATGTTATGCCTGTCAGCTGTTGACAAGGGTCAAGGAAAACAGCACTAATATTTGAAAAAACACTGTAATATGTGTAAAATGTGACTAAGTGGAGGATACTAAGTAATAGAGCAAGAAACTTCAAACTGTTGCACACAAGTGGAACTTTTGTTGTGTAAGAAATAAAGTCAGGTCTGGAGAAATCGACTGTTATGCTGAGTGAAGCTCAATCATGCAGCATTCGACTTGTGACAAAAACACCAGTGATTATGTCTCTTGGCCTTAATAGAGGTCACACAAGCAGAGACAGAGTCATGTCTGGTATGACTGGAACCCATACAGACAGCACAAACAACAAAATCCTTGTCTTATAACCAGCTGTCCTAAAGAAAGCGTATTGCTGTGTTGTGTGTTAAGGATACAGAATAGAGCACATAGTTCCACGGTAGAGGCAGAAGAGGGATGTAGATCCCAAAGCTGACTATGGCGAGGTAGCAGAACATCAACCAGCCAATCACTTGGAAGATCTGGGGAGGCCACGACCAGCCGTTCATCCTGGCGGGTTTGGAGGAGACTAGTTCATTTTTGCTGCTGCTGCCCTGTATGGGAGATGTGCGCCATAGCCTTTGACTGAAGCAGTTCATCTAAACAGTAGAACAGAGGACAATAGACAAAGTCGGCAGAGTGGCATCCTCACACATCCATCTGCACATTGCTACTTGTGTGGCTCCAGTGGAGTGTGTGTCTATATTTGCAGGGCAAATGAGTTAGGAAAATGAGTTGAGCAGGATGATAGTGACCGTATATGTAATGGTGAATCCTGGTGAACATCACATAGCCAACTGAGTGTATGCAGTGTTATAATAGAAGTAAGTGTTCGTTCATGTCTGCAAACGACAAAGGCTCCACTGCATATTGGTGAGGACTGAGAAATTTCCACATAGCTTAGAGAACAGCTGAGCCTGGGTAGAAGGTTTCCTCTGTGAAAAGGCTGATCACATGTTTTGCCTTCTGCCTCGCACAGCCTAAAACTCAGCTAACCCACCAAACATACTACACATTTTAGTTTTTCTGCAGTTATCCTCACCATGACATCAGACCAATGAGAGCTGCGGGGAAAAGGGAAATAAACCTCTCCGGTAGTTCCTGACTTTAGCATTTGTTGATTTTGTTTTTCTTAACAACTAAAGCTAAGTTAAAGGGGATTTTTTGTTGTTGTTGCTGTTGTTTCTGCATCTAATCTCGCATTTTGTGTTTCATCCACAGACAACCAATGCTCTGAAATAAAGAATACTACCAACAATAAATGCAAGATAACAAATGTCTGTTAGATTTTTATCATACAAGGAATTACTCACCTTGTTCCGACGAAAGACGAGGACTTCAGGAATAACAACAATAATAATAATAATAATAATAAACACAAATATAAACGCTCCTCTTCAAATAAAGATTTCCACCGCTTGGTAACCCATGATTAGTCTGTCAGCAGGACAGGTGCTTCAGAAAGTTACATTTACACATGAAAGGAATAAACACCAGCAGGAGAACAATTAAAAAGTGAAGGTAGGGTGAATGAAATCGCCCAGAGGCTTTCGGTGTGTGTCTCCGATGGACTGAATCAGAAGTTGCAGAATCAACTTAATCGGCGGCTCCGAGCGGCGCCATGGAAACAGCCCGTCTGCGCATGAGCAGTACGGCTCCCTGCAAGACAGGAAGCGTCTCTTACTTCACGCCCGGAATGATTAAATTTCCCGTCAAACTCAGTCCATGCAAATCGATCTTCACACTTTGAAGTCCAAGCAGATGCAGACCCTTCAGAGATAAACATTGCTCTGTTTAACTCTGTGACCAAGAGGGAAATATGCTACACTTACCGCACTTCTGCTTTCAGAAGCTTCTATATAATTGGGCCTCATATTGGGATTTACAGGCTGTAGAAAAGTTAACGTATACGATGTAACTTTCACTTCCCTGTTAAATCTTAACCCATTGCAACCTATTACAATATTCAGAAATCATTAGCACTGGATGGGGATGATTGGTAGACAAACATTTAAAAATTGGTCCCACGGTAAATGCAATACAACTGATACTGGGTTCCATTTACTTAGTGAACTACACACATTTTATAAATACAGGTGCAAGCATTTATTTTTCAGATGTTGCACTCGTAAAAAAAACAACAACATACAATTACACAGTCTGTACAATCATATTGAGTATATAAAACAGGTCTGAGGCTTCTTCTGTCTCCATTAATGTAGTCCAACAGAATAGCCAGTGCTGTTAACGGCAGGAAAAAAAAAGAAAAAAAAAGGTGTGTGGTCAGCTGTTGGCTGTGCCCTCTGGCTCTGGAGATTGCAGGAATTCGTAGGGATCGTGAACCATTTCCGACTGGTCCCCAACACCCAGGTGTGATGGACTCCCTGTGGATAGCAGAAAACTTTCTTGGGTTGTTTCATTCAAGTCACTGCTGTATAAAAATCAATGGAGCTAAGCAACAAAATATGATGGCTTGATAGCATACTAATGACAACATTATTTTAAATACAACAACACTTGAAAAATTATAACTTAACTGCACTGCATTCTGCATGTTTCCAGCATGCTCATTTACCTAGGTGGTGTTGGTCCCTTTCTGATGCATTAGAGAGAGAGGACAGGTTGGACGAGGGTCTGGAACCGACTCTGTCAACCTGAGCCTCCTGGAATTCCTGCAGGAGTTTATCCGCATCATCAAAATGCTGCTGCCCGTCCTCATTCCCCGGCTCTTTTTTCACTGGTTTACCTGGCAAAGACATAAGGTACGGTCACTGTAGAAGTGAAATGGGAAAATGACACCCAAGAAAATAGAGGTAATGTGCATGCTATTAAATTTGGCATCAGAATGGCATAGTGCACAACTACTAATACATAACTTTATTACAACTGTATTGTGAACTTTCAGCTTATAATAATTTTAAAATTGGCTTTTGCAGGTAAAATAAAAGGTTTTCATGCTGTGCTTTAACAATTAGCACTGCTGCATTACTAGCTTATGTCATGACTGGATACTGGTGTACACATAAATGCAACAAGTGTTGATAAATGATAATCACCCAGTGAATTAAGCATGGAAATATCCAGTGACATATCAGGATAAGTCTTCATTGACATAAAGTCCAGGACTGAGCTGCTCTCTCCCAGACCAGAATTATCTGCCATCTGAATGAAAAGGTACACACAGGGCGAGTCCGATAGTCAAGCACGAGCAGCCCAGTACAATATTATTTTACAAAGATTCTTTAAGTGATGTATCATCTTTTGAGGGCATAGCATACCTGTATGTCACAAATGTTGGACTTGGTTTCATCAGGTTTCAGCATCATGTTTCTTTTCTGAAAGGTAAAATTTGCATCAGTTACAAATCCCTGCTTTATAGAAAAAACTAAATGTGGCAGCACATTCCAGCTGGAAGTGGGTGGTGGATAAATCTAACTCACATATTGTGTGTGACTTGCTGAAGTACAAATTATATACCTGTCGAATTTGATTTACAGCTTTTATGTGATCGCCTGCAGTCATCTTGTCCAGAAGACCATCAACCCAGCGCTTGGTGACACTTCCACAGCCCTTGACAAACTCCTGTATACTTTAAGAGTGGTGAGGAGGGGGAAAAAAAAACACAGAGAAAAAAATTCTAAACCTGGAATGAGCACAATTTTATCATGAGGGGTAGGGTATGCTCAAAATCTATATTACCTAGGCAAAAAAAAAAAAAGTAAAAAAAAAAAAAAAATATATATATATATGTATAATGTAAATAATGTATATACATATATCCTACCTCAAAGCACACTGTACCCCTGTGTCATCTCCGTATGCTGAATAGAGCATGTCCACCTCATCAGGCAGCAGGTCTGGGAAGATGGAGTTCTTCTGAAGGCTCTGGGTGTTGTAGGCACTACTCAGAAAGGTCACTGTACAAAGCAAGATAAAAGCAGAAATTATTTTGTGTTACACATTTATTGGCAGTTTTCATTGTTGGTAATGGACTGAGGTGAAACTAATGACCTATATGAATTAAATCAAACAAAAGTATTTTTTATGGCATACCTTTGTGTCTCCTGTCATCTTTGAAACCCAGTGTTGTTAATCCAGGCAGAAGTTTATTTGACAGAGAACTTAGGTCCACTTTATGGGTCTCCTCTTCTGCAGAAAGAAAGAAATGTTCGTGACAAAAATTTTTTTTCTATCTTCTAAAAAAATATTGGGTTTTGAAAGACTTTTGAAAGGCACTGTGAGGACAGCAAACCTTCAGCATCAGGATCAAGCTGATTTACAACAGTATATAGCAGAGAACCATCTGATTCTTTACGTAAGTAGCCCATCTGAAAACAGAGACAAGAGAAACATTTTTTTATCAAAACTTGGCAAATTACTCTGTGTAGAAGTGTTAAAAACACTTTGTCATTTATGTCACACAATATATGCATAGCGAGCAGCTATGGTAACATTATGTATGAATTAAAATTTATGCACGAAAGGGAAAATGGAAAACCTTGGAGTTTGGCATGTAGCGGTTGATGCGATCCCGAGCTTCATCCGCAGAGTGTTCAACCAGTGCCAGGACATGTTCTTCGGCTGTACTGTCAGTCAAGCTGCAGGCATTTCCCTCTGGTTCATACAGGTAACTGAGAGAAAAGATGCAATAATGTTACTGGATAGTTTTACTCATGGGGTGTATAGACACTTCAATGCATACAAAAAAAAAGATGAAATAGAGAAAAAGATTGAGGTGATGAACAAAGAATACCTTATGACTTCCTTCATGTCTTTCACTGGTTGTTTCCGGGACTTCTTAGCTGATTCCACAGGGATGGGGATTATCTCTGGAGGAGTTACATCAGCTGTGAGGTCTTCATCTCCCAAAATGGCTGCCTGCTGGGTGAAATCCATGTCTTGCATGAAAGACATGCTGCGCTTCAGAGCCAACAGCCGCTCCTGTACACCAAACAGAAGAAAACAAAGATCAATGCTTAATATGCTTTAATTAAGTAACTGTGAGTAGAAAAAAAAACACTTCTAAAAACCCCACACAGTCTATTCACTCATTCATAGGATACCCTACATGCAGTCACCCTCAGCTTTTGCCACAAGTAGAATATAATTCTATGAAAAACAGTGAACTAAAAGTTGCATTGGGGAAAAAAGGGTGATTCATCCATTATCACATTACCTTGCTCATCATCTTGAATCCTGTGTGCAGCAGTTTCTTTGCAGCCTTATAATAGACAGTCTCTGGTCGGTTGTACACCATTGCATTGTCACACATCAGTTTAAAGTCCGCCTGAATGCCAAAAACATTTTTAAACAATTATGAGTGCAAATGCTGTTTATATACACTGTTTTCTTAAACTTGATTATAACCCCAACATAAATATTGACCGCCCCAGTTTTTGGAAGTTGAGTGAGTGCGTCAAAATCTCTCCTCACCTTGAATTCTGTTACTGTGTTGTACTCATTGTTTCTAATCTTGTCCTTCATGGTGCTGAAGTCCATAGGATGCTTGATAATCATTGAGTAGCCAGGAGCAATTGCGTCTGTTACTGGAAATGAGAAAAATCCATGGGGGTCTTTCCTAGAAGGACAAATGACGCAATATTACTGCTTATCAGGAAAATGTTAATCTTTACACTTAAAGTTACATTTAATCTTATCTTTTTATGTAGAAGTGTTTGTAATCTGTCAGGTCAATGTGATCAATGTGAATACACTGCACATCTTGTGACTTCATGAACCAGACCAAAATACTCCTTGCCTTGTTCAAATCTAAATGCTTGCAATCTATGGTTGATATAGCTGCAAAGTTTCCAGCGACAGCAGGACAAACCTTTCCCTCGTGAAAAGAATAGTGTCCACAAACAATGCATATTTGAAATTGGTGATGATTGCAGAAGTGAATTTAATTTTTATTTTAATGCAGAAATGAGAGTGAACTTGTGTTCTTTACCGTTGCAGCTGCCGTAAGAAGTGTTCCAGCAATTGTTGACGAGGAGTGGACTCATTTTCTGAATTAGAAAAAACAAAAATAGGCAACATATTACATGGACATGTAGTACTTAATCCTTGCTGAAATTGTACAGGCCAAAAGAAACTGATCTATCAGTAGATGTAGATGGTCTTACCCTGTTGTGTTCTGCAAGCTCTCACTGGTCTTTCTCCTTGCTGCTCCACTTCCACCTTCACACTTGGGTGAAATTCCTCCACTTCGGACTCTATCTCAAACCTCTCTTTCTTTTTTTTCTTCTCCTCAGGCTGGTAAAAAGCATGCACAAGATGAGTGACTTGTCAAAAATAATTAAAATGTTAAGATCTACACATTTAAATTAAGTTCACATGCCTCTAATCCGATGCTTATAGTTTTTGACAATGTGAAAGGCTCAACTGGCACACCAGCACTGACAGACGTTGCAGCTGCTGCCTCTGATTCATTCTGCTCTCGCTCTCTCTTTTTCCTCTTTTCCTCCTGTGATAAAATATATTTTTGTTATATCAAGAGCACCAAACAATACATTAATCAGACAACTAAATGTTCTCATGACAACTGACTTTTCGCCGTCGCCTCTCCTCATCATCCACATATTTGTCCTTGTCCTTTTCAGACTTCTTCTTCTTCTTTTTCTTTTTCTCTTTATGGCGTTCCCGCTCATGGTCTGATCTGTCATCATAGTAACTGGAGTCATGGCCTGAGCCAGAAAGTTCTGTTACCTCACTCCCTCCAACTTTGAGCACAAGCTTAAGGGGCTTCTCAAGAGCCTTGTCCTCATAGTCTGCAATCAAAAACAAAACAAAATAGTGAGATAGCATATGGGGAAAAGTTGAAGAAGCAGGTAAGCAGGTGGAGGGACATGGACATAAATATGGCAGCAATATAATCAAATATCAAGTGCTGAGTTGTATAACTCTAGACACCAAAGCGTAAACTAAAGTCCATTCAAAGCTGTAGCATATTGCCTGGAAAAAATGTTTTACAGTGGTGTTTCTAATTGATTACATGTATGGTGTTATCTATTATCATTGTTTATAAATAACGCTTTTTCTTTCTCGAATACCTATGCGATTACTGGTTTAATTATCAAAATGACAGTTTGCAAATATGCAAATCTACCAAAAGCTCCTCCACTTGTATATAAATCATTTAGACTAAATATAACTAACTTGCACAGCCAGAACAACAAATAAACATGAAATAACCTGGATATATTCTTCTGGATAATTATAACATACTACGTATTAATGCAGGACTTTACCTAACCATTTTACCACCATGCTAAGCTAAGACAGCTAACAACAAAGCTAGCTGGAACAAAAGCTGTGCGCTAAAATAGAAACAGTAAGGAGTGAGCTCCGCTACCATCTACTGTTCTCCATTCCGGCTTATGTTTCTTGTGCTTTTTCCCCATGTCCCAGTATTTCTAGCCAAAAACGTGTGCTTTTTCCAAAAATGTAGACGCAGGTCACTAACGCTGTTGTGGTTGTAACAAATCTTTGCAACAGCGGAGCTCGCGTAAAGCGGAAGTGAATATGCGACGCTGTTGGAGTACTTCCGGTGTCACGACTCAGCGCGCTGAATTCAACAAACTCTTGCCTTTCTGATAGCATCAGCTACGGAAGATAGTTTAGTGAGTAACACAACTTTGGTGAATGCAAACAATCAGCGCGACAATGTAAAAATTTCAAGGTGTAGTCTCACTTGTTTTGCTGTCGGGAACTGTTTTGTGGGAAGTTAACGCGAGCTAGCCGTGTTAGCTAGCTACAAGTTTGTCAGCTGACGAAACCATGAGCTATTTGGTTTAACATATTTATACATGAAGTGTGTTACTGAACACTGACCTGTCACACACACGGCACAGTCTGATGTGTGTGTCTGATGTTAAAATTTTAAATGTTGCTCTGGTGTCCACAGTTTTATGAGAATGGAGGGCAACGGAATGGAGGTTGGGGAACCCAAAGACAACATTCATGTGGAGGTCCATGTTAAATCCCACAGGTATGTTATTTGTCTAGCTCAAAACAATGATCTAAATACGGGTCCAGTCAAAGCTTCCTTACACAGAACCAACTAATATCTCTGAAATTCAGAGAGATTGATTGCACTATCAGTCATAAGGAGTACACCAACCCCCTGGTCTGCTCTGTACAGGGACGTTCAATCTGGATATTTGCCAAAATCTGGGCTCAGTGTCTGTGAAGGTTTCCATTCATCCAGATCATAGTTATCCAAAGGGAATGGTCAGGTCTCAGTGTTTTGTGGTTGCTCCTTTAAAATAATTTATTCTGTATGGCAAGTTATTTACACACAGAATCCATGAGGCGAAAAGTGCTTTTAAACCATCACATGAGAACTGTGAGGCTGAACATGAGAACTAGCTTTACTATCAATATGCCCACAGTATTTAATCAGGTTCTTTAAAAAATGCAGAAATGTGAAGTTTCCTGTCTTATATTTACATTTAAGAAGTTCATCCATCCATCCATCCATCTTCTACCGCTTTTCCATTTCCGGGTTGCAGGGCGTGCTGGAGCAAATCCCAGCCAACGTTCTGGGCAAGGGCAGGGTACACCCTGGAGAGGTCACTAGCCCATCATAGGGCCAACACACAAAGACAAACAGAGATGAACAACCCCTCACACTTGCATTAAGACTTGCAGACAATTTAGAGTCACCAGTTAACCTACACACACATGTATGGATAGTAGGAGGAAACCCACGCAGACACGGGGAGAACATGCAAACTCCAGAAAGGCCCCAGGCTAGGAACTGAACCCGCAACCTTCTTATCGTGGGACAACAGTGCTAACCTCTGTGCCGCCGTGTTCATATGAGAAAATATTTGGTATTAGAGTAAAGTGTTATCATTGATTTTCTTTCAAGTTGTCATGTATTTTTCACCTATCTGTTTCAGTTTTGGAATATTGTTTTGTTTCTGCCTACTTGGAGAAATTAGGAAACTGCCATGTATAATGGGGTTGATTGGGGCCAAGCAGTTATATTTTTTTTGTTTCAGGGCCCCCAAAAAGCACATTCTTCAGCTACAACTTCAGCTCTAACTTCCGATTCTTTCTCAAATGCATAAACGAGGCACATAGATGAAATGCAGTTCAATCATAATTTTGGTTACAGGACAGTTTTTGTGAATGGAGGTTATTTTTTCTACTGCATGAACAGAGAATGGAAATGTCTCATGCATACATTTCTCAGTAATTGATATTGACATTGTTATTTTACCAGCCCTTAGAGAACAGGGAAAACGTTCACTGTCTGTACAGGGCTACCAATGATGACTAAAAATATTTTGGTACAGTCATATGAAAGAAAATACACAGTTGAAGGCATACTTATTTGTACATTGTGTGTTTCTATTCTTTCCAATGTTTCAGCACAGCTAAACTGACAGAGATAAGGATGCATCTTCTGGCTCTGCTGAATCGCCACAGCATGGTTTTTGGAAACTACAGATGGACAGAATTTGATGAAGAGTTTCTCAGAAAACATGTGGAGTCTGTTGCTATAGTTGATCTGGAGGAAATGGCAACGCAGGTCTGTTATTTTGGTTTTCTTTGTATTTCCAACAGACATAATGCTGTACACTTGATATTTTATTACTTTTATTTCCTTCCTCAGCCCCTTGATCTGAAAAGCTTCTCTATCTGTGATCACATCTACACTCTGAATGAAGATGGACCTAGCACACTCAGTTTGGAGGATGATGAGGAGCTTTCGGCAGCAAATCACTGGTTGTTGCCTGCAGGTAACAACGAGCTCTAGCAGATGTTGAGTTTGAGTTGTTCAGCTGAACTAAGACTTCATACAGCTCATTCTACAGTGTTAAGCAGTGTATTATCATACACATCATAGGCATACAAAATGACAGCTTAAAAATGAACCTTCAACTTTGTGTGGGCTTCTGAGCAGGTGTCTGTGGGAAAGAATTTGAAATAAATATAAATTGAAATAAATGTAAAAATACTTAAGGATTCAGGAAATGTTTTTAAAACTTTTCTACTGTGTCAACTATAAAGCATCCAGGATCAAATGTAAAATCTGTGTATAGCCTAACTGCTGACTCAGTTATGGAGAAAACCAAAATTAATTGAGGAATAGTTTAGTATTCTGCAATTGAGAAATACTAAAATAACCATGTCAAATATTAAGGTTTGAATCAGAAATATAAACTTCTCACAGTTTCCTTATTGTGCTTGTATTCTTTCACTTTGTATCGGTTTGATTAACATCCTGTTTGTATGTTTTGTTGTATTTTCATTTCAGATTTTTTCCCTCCTGAAAGACCCTCTTTTCCATTTGGTTTTTTACAATTGGTCCTATCCAAATATTTTTCCTAAAGAATTTGTTCTGTGTTTTTTACAGCTGAATTCAATGGGATTTGGGAGAGTCTGGTATATGAGAGTGGAGTCAAAACCCAGGTAATAAAAAATATAACAAATAATGATAGAACATTGTCATACTGCAGGGCACAACTATTAAGGCTCCAAACAGGGGCCCTGGCTAGATATCATGCCCCTTTATCACTGGCACCGTAATTATAAAAAAAAAAAAAAAATGTTATGACTTGGTCATACTGATAAAATAAAATGAACATTTTCTTTCAGCTACTGGATTATGTCACAACAACAATTCTCTTCTCAGACAAAAATGTTGACAGCAACCTGATTTCCTGGAACCGTGTTGTGCTACTTCATGGTAAAAAATAAAATGTAGTAACAGTGGTTTTCAGTGTAATGAGGTCCTATCTGTAGAATTACTCATTTAGCCCTTTGTGTTCGGCCACACTCAGGACCCCCAGGCACAGGAAAAACGTCACTCTGCAAAGCTCTTGCCCAGAAACTGTCAATTAGACTGTCGAGCCGGTAAGGTAATTTTTATTTCAATGACACCACTTCCAAATTATGCCTCCTATATTATTTCACAATACACTCTCCCTGCAGGTATTCTTATGGACAATTTGTTGAAATTAACAGCCACAGTTTGTTCTCCAAGTGGTTTTCAGAGGTACACCTGGTCTCTTTTTTATGAGCCATTAAACCTATTTATTTATTTATTTATCTATCTTAAACAGACTAAATTAATATAATTCCTGGTCATGTGTCTCTGTCACAGAGTGGCAAGCTGGTCACAAAGATGTTTCAAAAGATCCAGCAACTGATTGATGATAAAGACGCTCTTGTGTTTGTTCTGATTGACGAGGTAAAAAATCCACTTGTTATAAATTACTTTGAAATTGAGTTGGTGTAGTCTGAGACACTAAACTGAATTTAGGCAGTGTGCGTGTATTCATTTGTTTTTTCTCTAAGGCAGAATCTTGTTGATTTGTTTGCGGTTCCTTTATTCATAAGTGTTTCAACTATGACTAAGGCTGCTCCTTTTTTTACGGTGAATAGGTGGAGAGTCTGACAGCAGCGAGGAATGCCTGCCAAGCAGGAACAGAGCCCTCGGATGCCATTCGAGTTGTCAACTCTGTGCTTACTCAACTGGATCAGATCAAAAGGTCATAATGCAAAACATGGATGAAACCTTCAGATATTTTTCCCAGATCAAATGAGACTTAATTTAAGCCTTAATTTTCCATTCTTGCAATAACTTGTGATTATAACTTTAATTTAAAAAGCTGCCAATTGGACCTTCATTTTGTCCTGCTTACACTTTTTTTTTGTGTTGACTACTGGGTTTGTATTTCAGACATTCAAATGTTGTGATTCTCACAACCTCCAATGTGACAGAAAAGATTGACTTAGCATTCGTAGACAGAGCTGATATCAAGCAATACATTGGACCCCCATCTGAGAAGGGCATCTACAACATCTACCTCTCCTGCCTTGAGGAGCTGATGAAGGTAACCAAACCATCTTTTTGTCACTACTTGTATGTGTTCAGCACTGCACTGGCAGAACTTTTAATTCAAAGGGAGGAGTTGATAAGTTTGAGTGTCTGTCCCACTATTGGTGATGATGTGCAGTGCCAGATCATCTACCCCCGGCAGCAGTTGTTTACCATGTTTGAGCTGGAGACGATGGGGTTTGCTAAGAGTGAGGTGTCTGAACACAGTTTGAAGCTGAGGAACATTGCTCTGTGAGTACAGCCTCCCACATTAGCGCCCAAATCACATTGCCTGTGCTGTCCTCATTTAATCTAGTGTCAGTGAGACTTGAACCAGCCAGAGGCTACTGTTATTTGCTGTTTTTCTTCACTTCAAGGAAAAGCAAAGGTTTGAGTGGAAGAGCTCTCAGAAAGTTGCCATTTCTAGCCCATGGCCTGTTTGTGAAAGTAAGTATTTGATATTGTTCTAAATTGTATACATAAAAAAAAACCAAAACAAAACTCTATTTGTTTTTTAATGTTTTTGTTTTTTTTTTTTTTCTGCAGTCACCAACAGTGACCCTTGAAAGGTTCCTGGATGCTATGGACCAAGCAGTGGATAAACAGAGGGAGGAAAAAGCAAACCTCGTCAATGGTATCTAAACTTGGCCAAAGACACAATTGTTTGTGCGCGCTCAATCATTGTTGTATGTAAAACTACAACACTTACATCTTTTCCACAAAGTTCAATAAATTACTTTAATAGCACTATGTTAAATATAATATTGGTAAGTAACTTTGTTTTACCAAACGTTCTAACAAAATGGTGTCAAAGTGTTTATTCAGGTTATATTGTTGGTGCTGCCGCATCTTCAGTCAGTTTCAGTAAAGGCAGTTAGGCGGGCTGGTTGAACATGGAGTACCCGATGCTTGAATTTTTCTATGTGCTTTTAACTGTTTACTCTCTTGTCATTTTCAAAGTGTTTGATAATTTTATGTAACACGCAGGTTTAACATTAACAGAGCCAGCTTTTTTTGGTTCCCATGTTAAAGGGATAGTTCTGATATTTATTGGCAGCAGTTACTTTCCTCATAGTAATGAGGATTAGCGCATGTACATAAGCTCTCTCTGTAGGTATTTTTAAATAGCAGCAGGATCATAAGTGTCTGAGGTCTTAGTGGGCTGTGAAACATCAGTGATATACAGAACGTGAAATGCAGGTTAACATTTCGGAGTGTGAATGGCCCTTTGGGATCGATTTTATTTCTGTATAATGAGCTGCATGCGCGAAGAGCGATCTCCAGGTGTCTATAGAATGAGCTAATGTCCATGCAGGACCAAATTTGCGTTAAAAATGTGAACTGTCTCCATAACAAAATGTTTGTCCAACAAAATGTTGGACTCTGCATGTATTTTTAAAAAGGGCCTTTTTTGTTATTCTAAGTTTGGGGGAAAATGTTGTCCGATGTCAGTTCTGTATTTATGCTAACAACCAATGCTCTTTAAACTCTGGATTCATTACAACTTTATTTTGTACATACATTAGAATAAATGATCTCATTTATACTTGCATGTGGTGTAGAAATGCTGGAGTTGAAACAGATGTATTTTGCGAATTTCTAAACAAAGCCGCCACTTGGTGGCGCAGAGATGTTGTCATACAGCTTACTGCATGGAAAGACTGATTTTATATAGTTTATTTTATGAGATAATCAGAATAACAACAGTCAGTGAAAATACCCACATGAATTAAACCTAATTGTAGTCGATCACAAACTTTCTCAAGTAACAAGATAACAGTGATATCTAAATCTTGCTAAGTATAACTATAAGCCTTCACAATTATAAAATGTGCAATTATCCATGTATAAATTGTGAAGTATAAAGGAAATCTTTGCTGCTGGGATGGTCATTTTCCTTTATGAAACCAATCCCTGAATTTGAAGGTGATATGTGGTTATTTCTGACTGTGTGTTTGGGCATTGTTGCCACCAATTCAACCTAAATACAAAAAGTGTTGAAAGATGATTTGGTTTTGAAGTGCATCGGTCATACACACGGTTTACATGAGCGGATCAGAGGCCCCATTGTTCGTATGAACATGTTTTGCATTCTGTGAATGCTCTGCTGCTTTGCATGTCAGCTGCCGGGTTGAGACAATGTGCCCTTTGTTTGTTCTTCAGCAGCAGCTTTTTCACTCCACCACTTCAAAGGTGGATTCTGTAGGCTGTTACTGAGTGTGAAAGGAAAGCAAACATGGAATTTATCTTTCTTCACACGCCTTTATACCTACTCAATCATATCACTGTCGACTTTATATTGACCTGACGTTTCACATGAAATTTGCTTGGATTTGATTGTACTGGTAAAGGTCTGTCATTAAGATCAAACAAAAGATTTAAACACACTTTTTTTTGTGGTGGGTTTTAACAAAAAACTGGATTTCCCCTCACACGTAAAATCTCCATTTCATTGAGGAAATAATTGTTTCTGCGAGTTAGCCCTTTAATGCCACAGTATCTTTTGCACTAAATAGTTTGGGGTCCACAATTACCATTTGTCAATTGAGTTTTCTATGTGAGATAAATCATATTAGGAAGTTCTCCTTTTCTTTAATATGATCACAGAGCAGAGAGGAGGAAAAAAGGCTGAATAGAAAAGGAAAGTTGTAGGAACGGCCATTGTGAATAAAACCATAATTACTCTGTCTGGAGGCCTTTTTCTTCTGACTGTAGTTGGTCCAAAACCAGGCAGCTGTTAAAAGGCAATCAAGACGGTGAAGGAAGAAAAGTCAAAAGCCTTATTGTTGCAGGGTTTTATCACTGTTTCAAGCCATTTGGAAACACCAGAAAACTCCAAACAAAACAGTCTGATGTTTATCCGCTCAACTGTCGTTCAGGTACATGGCTGAAAGCAATGGAATATGACTGCATGTGCCAATGGTGATTCACATAAGGAGGGGATTAATTTACAAACATGCTTATGGCTACACTAACATGAAATTAAACAGAGTCCCACACACAAGATCAATGAAAACTAACACTCCTTTATCTGCGTAAAAAGATTGAACATAAGTTGTATAAAGGTTGTGGTTAGCGTTTTTGTGTGATGTTGCTTTGACTGACACAAATTTTGAAACTGCCTGCGCTTTTGCCTGCACAATGAGTCACAACTGCTGTGTAAACATATTATAGGAGCCCATCGAAGTGAAACCGTCAGGATTTCTGGGTTCTTCATCAAAATGAGACTCTTAAATAACAGACCAGTGTGAACATCGATCTCCCCATATGTTTGTCATCTGTTTAAGTTGTATGCTAGAAAGAGGATTAGGGAGTGATGCAAGGAGGCAGAATCCTGAGAGCTAGGCTACATAAAGAAGTGGTGATCATTAGGTGCGCTGAGTGGGATCAAAGAAATCCGCCAGCAATGCAAATTGTCAGTCATAGACAGTGATCTGAGCATCCTGTGTCTGTGGGGAGTCACGTGGCAGACAAATTGACAGGAAAAGTTTTCTAACTACTTTCCACATTTATCAAGGTGTGACAGAGAAACTGGGGCAGTGTGATACAGTACTATTTAGAGAGAACATGAGACGTTCCTCTGGAATTGGAGGGAAAAAATCTCTCATGTTCTGCCAGACAGAGCTCCACTGTTCAGGTAATAAAATATAAAGATGGAGTGCTCTCCTGGGCTCTAATGAGTTGAATGAGCGAGTGAGCAGTGCAAGTAATAACAATTTCCATCTCAATAACATGCAAGGATCAAAGTAACAGCTCTTCTAGTTTTGAATACAGTCTGGGCAGGAGTGGAATATTTACAAAACACTACCATCACCTTCATGTTTTCATACTAAGCAAAAGGTTGCCTAACTAAATGAATATTCATAACTCCTGGCATGAGTTCTGCTGCTCGGCCCTGTTTTAACACCCTGCCAAAGGAAACAGCTAAAAAACTGCAGCAGTGTTTGATGTCTGCCATGTTGAAGAACAGCGTGTTCTTCCTGCTTCTCTTTCATAAACAAATGGTTTATCTTTAACATCTCCTGCGCACAGAACAAAAACAAATAATGGAAACTACTATGCACAGACTTGCAAACAGTCATCCTCATAATAATAATGCTATTAATTGAACCTTCCGTGTTGATCATCACACACATGAAATGTAGTGAAAACTCGCCTCCTTAAACAACCCACTATAAATTATGTTACTCTTATTCCAATTTCTTTGTCTCCAAATAGCCATGTGGTCTTTAATTAACTGTTTTCTATCTAATACTTACTGTGATTAGCCTTAATCAGAAATTTGAATGTGAGAAACCTTGTAACATAAATGTGCATAAAAAACCAAAGACATCAATTAAATGGAAATGAATAAATAAATGAATGAAAGTATCTATGCTATAAATAATAATCGGATCTAAAACCATGAATGGAGTTGAAAATGATACCAACAGAGGACGTGGTTTTGCATTCAACCTCTCAGTCAGCCTAACCAGTGATCAGCACTGATAACACCGAGACGAAACCGGAACACAAATAAATGGGCCCTTCAAAATAATAGTACATAAAAAAAAAACAAATTAAACAAATTAAATAAATCAAATGAAGAACATTATTCATACAGGCGACATAGATTAGAATTCTGGCCATCAACACAAAATGTTTATTCAGTAGTAAACAACAGTCATCAGTGTGATGCAGCTGAACTTCTGTGATCAACACAACATCGGTCATTGATTTTGAACCCCACTGACAGATTTATACTATTTAAGTTTGATCTGTTTGTTTTCAGAATAAATCAAAGGTTAAGACAGCTGCTCTGTTCAAGTCATAGTGTTCAGCAGGTTATTTCTCTGAAACAACAAGCTTATTTCACTTTGACACCTAGAGATGGCATCTAAAAACAAATTTTAGATTTATTTCAGCTTTTACTTTACTTCATGTCACTTGACACAGAGCAGGCCTACTGACTCTTTGAATACCTAACTCAACTTCTAACCGAATATTTTTACTGCTCTCAATCCAGCGTTTTATTTTTGAAATCCCGAAGCGGAAGCGCCTGACGTGTTTGACGCGCGCGGACGCTGCTCGGTGCGCGCTGAGGTGTGAGCGTCTCCACTCGGAGATGAAGTGAAGGAAGTCCGGACGGACCGACTCACACACTCCGATGCTCCAATGAAGAGGCGGCTGAATCACCCGCCTTTGGATGAAGTCGGACTTTGTTTTTCTTGCCGGACGAACACGATGTGATCGCGCTGAAGCAGAGACTGTTTGATCCGTGTCGGATTTCGGAGTTACCTTTATTGATCTCGGTGAAGAGGAGACTTCAGGATGGGCAAACTTCAGTCTAAACATGGTAAGAGATGATGCTGGCGAAGGCACCCAGATATCCACATTTATTTCACCTGGTTGTTTTTTCCCCTCTTTATGAAAATCTAACATTTGTCTGTTTTGCTTCCCTCTTTGTGATGTCGGGATCTGAAGCGTGTAAGCGCAGAGAAAACCCTGAAGGTGAGGATTACATCATGGAGGTGAAGGAGTGATGGTGAGCTGACATTCATCGTTGCTGATGGATTTGTTTGCTTCTTGTCTCAGGAGACAGTTTTGTTGTGAACGCCTTCCTGCGGAGAGGGATGGAGGAGAGTGAGAGGTACAGCGCTTCAGAGAGCAAACTCAAGAACGGTCAGGTATCTGTTTTTTGTTTGTTTGTTTTTTTTTTTTTTATTATTGTTATTATTGTGTCATAGCAAATCTGCTTTCTCATCAAAGCAAGACAACAAAAGCAAAAAGCATGTTTTGAGAAAAATTCAATGAAAAGCTTCCCGGTCTCTTTAAGTTATCCTCTTACTTATTTTTAAGACAGTGGGAATAATAGAAATGAATAATAGATTCAGACTAAATGGAAATGAAACTAATTGTCTAATTAATTTGAGCTAATGTGTGTTTTAAATTACTGTGCTGCCCCAAATGATAAAACATGTAAGTGATCATTGCCTTCCCTTTTGTTGTGATGCTCTGCATTATTCATTTTTGCTGTCACTGGATGTGAAAAACTCATTAGTGTGGTAAAAAGTGTGTGTGTGCGCGCGCTGATGTGATAGAGCTGTCAAGCACTTCAAACTTGTCTAGCTCAGGTTGTTACATTCCCCTTTGCTCAGAGCTGAGCTCGCAACTGACTTGGAGGGGAAGCAAACTGTACTCACAAGCATATGTGAAGACACGCTGATGTCTTTGCAGAGTTGTAGTCTGTTGTTCTTTCTGTCATGTCTGGCTCCGGCACAACCCTGCAGCGGTTATTCCCCCGCCAGCATCCCTGGATGGGTTATGACAGCCTGTGTGTGAGACAGTTTGGCAAAGCTCCACGCACTTACACACACACACACACACACACACACACACACACACACAGGCTGGATGGAAAGGTGGTCGTTTCTCAGACTGAGGGATATAAAGTTTGCTCTTGTGGCTGCTGGCATCATGACTCAGGGCTGTGTCTTTCCTCAATGCGTCCTGTTCTAGTGTGGCTCCCAGTGGGCAGCCCTCTGTGGCATAACATTACATCACTTCAATTAGCATGTCGTTCTGAGGGCTGGGAGCATCCCAAGCTCGCAGACAGAAAGTGCGAGACGTTCACACAGAGGTACTGACAATCTGTGATGTGGGTGGTTGTAATAGAGGAAGAGTTATGGATTATATCAGGGCTATAAACCGCCCACTCATGGCAAATTGAAAGAGGACTTTACGCTGCTTCAGAGGAGGCTGAGTTCTCAGACCCCTGAAGGGAAACCGCCAAAGCTTGGCTCCGATTAGTTGGAGGGCCCCACCCACTCGAACCTCTAACAAAGTCCTGCCTCTGATTTATGTTGTCATTATTTGGTCGTATTTGATGCTCATTCACAGATTAGAATTGGATAACCATCGGCTTGATTGATTAAACAGGAGGTGGAAAGAATAAATTGCAGTCACATTGGTTTGTTTCTGACAGCTGGTTATATTTTTTAATATCAGTTTCATGACAGGAAGTAACTTGGAAACATGCTTTTCTAATTGGTACAGTAGTTGCTGTTTTTTTTTTTCCCTATCCTTTTTTCTTTATTTTTTAGAGGAGATTATCACTTTTGACATATTTCCTTGTTCTATATAACAATATACTGATTATTTTCAGGAATTCAAATAATGTTTGGACTTGAAATTTGAAGGCATGTAAGGTTTATTTGGATTAAAATTTAAACTAATCTTCATGTAAGTTAATGAAAGTATTACTTAGCTGTAGCCCTGATGCAAAGTACCAGATAGCACCATAATTACATATATATAAGGCCCTAAATGACATATGCTCATTGTTGAACAGTAATATGTGACTCCCTGCTTTTATGCAGTTTTATGCAGTGAAAGGTCTTTCCACCAGCCCAGCCCACATTAATATAAGATAGATGACGTCCCCAGGGATGCTTTTCATGCCATTTCATTTCCATTAAACAGCCAGACTTTCAGCACATATAGGATTTATCTCTGCCGTAGCCCAGGAATACCATTTCCTTCTTTAAGTCTTTGCAAAGACCGGATTACGTTGTCACTTCTCCAGATATAATTATTGGATAATGGGTTTATGGCTGTGTGGTGTTGAGACCATGATTTATCAAGTCCAAGTCCAACTGAGAATAGCAGTAATGAGTAATTTTTTTTATGGATTAGAGGTTTTTAGATGAATTTTAGGGTCATTTTCTCCTCCTGGGTGTTTCAGTACACGCTCCTCACAGGATAGTAGTTTCACCTCTTAGTCCTGAAGGCTGAGCTCCAAGGACAGTTAGAGTGACAGATGATTTCATATAGGAAGAGATTGGCTAAACGCGCTCTTTAGCTCTGACCATCCCCCTTCTTATTGTCAAATGGGGGAGTGGGATTCCTGAGCTGTCTGGCTGTGACTTCAAAGCGCAGAGCTGCGAGTTATAAAAGGGCTCTGATATCAGTGGAGCCTCCGAACCCTCACCCCCCTATCCCCCTGTTGTATTCCTGGGGGATGGGGCTGAGGGATGGAGTATTACTGGGAAGAAGACGAAGAAAAAACCTGAACTAAATAAAACAAGCACTAACAGAGCCCATGCCAACATCATTCTTTGTAAATCATTAATCTTCTCCACAAAGCATCTAGGCAGAAGATTGTAAATGCTTTACAACACTTTAGCAAAAAATAACAAAAGATGAAAGTAAGACCTGTTTAAATATTGATATTGGTACAAACCATAATCCAAGATTGCAGTTGGCAGGTTGCCCTCAATATGTAATCCTATAGTCTTCTTAAGGCGTGTTATGAGTGGACAAAGAGACCGTGATTCAGCAGGACTTGGCTCATCCTGGCTACAGTCATCAGTGCTTGCACACTATTTTGCAGGTGTTCATGACAAGTCTGAAGCACCTGGTGTACTGTAGAAATACTACAGGTGAGATCAAAGTGGTAGTCTAAAGTGTCTCCTACCTCAACCTCTCCACCCCCCTCAACAAAATGAGCTTGGTCTGTAGTTATTGAATATGTAAAATGCAGAAAACTCCAAACCCTGTACTTATCCAAACCTGTGCTCATTAGTGGAAGAGCTGTGTGAAGGTTCACAGTGTTTCACCTCTGGAAACATCAACACATCAACAGCCCAGATCCTCACACACACAACCACAGTTCTTCATTTTGGAGCTTCAAACTGACATGCTTGGATGCCCAAATAATGACAGCCTAATTCAGCCTTTCAGCACCATCTTTTGTCTCAAACTTCCCACAGACATCGCCTGAGAAAGGGGAGAGTGCCAAAAACTCCAAGACGCAAATTTATTTTGACTTACAAAGAGTTACGTACCACTTACCCCTCAATAATAAATTAAGTTTAAGAGCAGAGTTCCCAAGCAGCTCACTAAACTAATTGTAAGCTAATGTTTTTTTAACATTCATTTGGAATCTGTGAACAAGATTTTCCCCTTATATAAAAGTCCTCATTTGGCGATCCTGCTCAAAATGGATATTTTGTTTGGACAATTTTGCCACCAGGCATGTGGGTATATCTTCTAGCCGCCATGTTCATTTTGCGTTAGCAGTATTTGATTTGGATCTGAGACTGGGATATCTGTGTAATCTTAAGGCCCTGGCCCTGAATGACATTTTATTTTTTAGTACACAGACCACAAGTTTAAAAACTGAGGTGTCTCTCTTCAGCTTTGAGTTGAGCTGTGCGGTGGATTCAATTGTGCATCTCCTGAGATCCTTGAGCACATAAAAGACTTCTTTCAAAAAATATGTTTCATCAGCAACATCTCATGACTTTTCACTTCTCTCTCCTTTCCAAATGACAAGAAAAAAAAAAAAAAAGCTTGTCCTTGTTGCAATGCTGCAAGGGATTTATACACAGTGGAGAGGAGACACAAAGGTGTGCTCATAAATGTACTGCTTTTGAAGGAACTTGAAGGCATTTGAAGAGTTTGTTTTTTTCCACCCCTTCTTTTTTTTCTGAAATTGGCTTCACAAGAAGGCGAACTGTGAGCCTTCATCTCTGAATGAAAAGCATGTGGCTGGCATCCAGAACAGCGGGGTCTTTCAGCACGGCCCGGCAGACATCTGTTCCTGGTTTGTACAGCAAAATCCTGGAGCAGGGAGAGGGGCTGTGGTGGGAAGGGGTTGAGAGAGGGTGGCCGGGAGAAGGAAAAGGAGGAGTGGTGGATTTTAGGGTGTTTTTTTTTTTTTTTTTTTTTTTAGGGTGAGATATTTTAGGGGTTTTAAAGGTAGTGGGGGAAGGGGAGTAATACATCACCTCATCTGACTCATCCACAGCATTGTTTGGGTAGGAGCTGACCACTGATCTCACCTTAGCATTTATATTATCTTAAAATAGCTGCTGGACATGTAAATCACAACATTGTTCTGGGACTTTTTAACCTCTGCATTGATTGCAATTTGCTCAAAGCACCATAAGCATTATCACCTGGTTGGCCCCGACACTTGTCACAAGCGTGAGACACATGTTTTAGCCGTTCTTTCATGATCCAGTTTTAAAGAGTGTGTCACCGCGTGGCTTCGCCTGTGAGTCAGAGGTCGAGTCCCTCTCTCGCTCTGTCTGTATGTTTTCTGAGGGAACGAGTGAGTGAGTGCGAGGCAGAGGGGCGGTTTATGCGGTCTGTGCCTAATGGAAAAAGACATTACAACGCTGCAGGCAGATTAAATGTTTATTTTTTCTGAGGATATTTATACTGTCTGAAGTACTTTGAAGCCGTTTGCTCACTTTCACCCTAATTCCCCTGTGACCTGTGATCAGGAGAAGAGCAAGGCCCGTCTGTTGCCATCAGGAGAATCAAAGGGACATCACACATTGGCTCATAATCTTGGCATTAATCAAGATTAGACCTCCACCCTCCTGAGTTACTGCAAAACAAGTCTTCACCATAATGCAAATATTGGGGCCAACTCCAATCGCGTACTTATTTGCTGTAAATTTAGTTTCAGTGATGCATTTTGAAATTAGATTAATAAAATTATCACACAGGAAACCTGAACCCTTTGTCTTTGAGGCACATGGCCAATTGTGCATCATTGGTAATGTAGACATCGTCTCCTAAAGGAAAAGTTCAACATTGTGTGAAATATGCAGATGCACCCTCTCGCTGAAAGGGCTGATTCCTCTCTCATATCTGTACAGTAAATGTGAAGGTACAGTTAAGCAGCAGCTAAGCTCAGCAAAAGTCTGGGAACAAGGGGAAACAGCTGGCCTGATGCTATCCAAAAATAAGAACATCAGCCTACATGCACCTCAAAGGCCACATTCAGACAGACATTAGTCCTGCATGAGAAAATCTCTCTCCCCGCGCTGCCAGGGGTGCGATCACAGGGGGCTGTGCCAGAAAAGTTGAACTTAGCCCAGCATTTGATGTAATGTCATGCAATGTCATGCAATGTCACCCATCAAAATGCAACCATACCACATTAGCATCCGATCCACAGATATTTCACGCTGTTGATTATAGAAAAACGGCCCTCAAGATGATTTAGTTTTCTCCTCCACCATATATTTAGACAAGAGGAACAGCAGTCTCTCTGCTTCCTTCATTACTGGAACTCTTATCTGCAGACGTATGCAACCAAGCTCTGTCTCTTTTAGAGATATCTCGGCTCCACAATTGTCCCTTTGAAGTCGCTTACTCCTCTCCACTGCTTTTCATGATATTTATGAGAGATCTGCCTCGCGTACTTGAGAGAGAGCCGTGCAGCCTCACAGGACTGTATTACGACAAAGTCGTCATGCATGCAATCATATGTGAATATCCAAACTTCCCATTCCAGACTTTCAGTAACAGCACATGACCTGGACGTGCATGGTCACTGATGACAGCAGGGAGACCTCACTTCCTGTGCATGATTAGTGCGCTGGTGGCTGTTCAGGGGCAGCCCTGCCGAGGGTTAACATTGGTCTATGTCTTTGCTTTCGCTCCCTGCCAGGGGAAAGAAAATACCTGAAGTTGGAGCCCAGTGCTTAGTGCTGACATTTTTGGCAAAGGCTGCTGGATCCCAGTCTGTGTTTGATCTTGTGCTTCTCCCAGCCAAATAAAACACTGGGAGACTCAAAGGTTATTACATTTTAGTGTGTAAGGTATGTTTCCACATAAACCCCTGTTCCCCCTTAGAAAGCTTTAGCTCTTTTCCAAGTGGACTTCATTCCGCAAGCCTGAGAGTGGCCAGGGGAATATTATATTTTTTCAGTTATGCTTGTTGGTGGTGTTATTGTATGGAGCCATTATAGTCACTGTTAATTGATAGCATTGGTTTTAATTACATCTTCGGTGAGTACGGTGCACGCAGAGGACACAGGACACTTTAGACTCTACATCTAACTTTAACACCATCAGAAGAGACAGAAGAGATTAAAGATCTATTTTAGTTCAATATTTTCTTTCTTTAAATATTTGCAGAGTGAAAGAAAAGACTGAGGCTTTGCTTATATGCTTAGAGGACAGGGGATTCCTCTTTTGGGCATGAGTTTATTATCCTATGAATTCAGCCAGATGAAACTTGAGACTGTCTTCCCAAAGGTCAGATGCTGACATATATTCCACAAAACAAGCACTAGGGAAACTAAAGAGCTACATAAATTCTTAGCTATAAATTTTAGCCATGAATCTACCTTTTTTTCTGTTTGCATGAGAAAAAAAAATATTCAGAATAATCAGAATAATCACTGAAGTATAACCAAAATTAGACCAGACCATGCAGCTGGGTTTTCTGAACTACTCATGAATGATCTTCATATTGTTATGCAATATGCACCTTCTTCCGACCTTTTGTCAGGTTATATTCACTTCCTTGTGTATAAAAAGCCAAAACTCAGGCACTCCTCAACGCTTTCGAAACTTCATCCTTGCTCCACATTCCTGAACCTGACGTCCTGTTAGGTTTGAGGCTGGGGAGTGGAGCACCACATACACCGCAAACCCTGGCTTCCTGTGGACTTTAAAAAAGAAGGTTACCCAGAGCTGCTGGCATTGTTCCTCATTGTCATGAGGCTGTACTATTTGAGGCTTGAAGTATTCTTCACATATTGATCCGGTATTCTCCCAAACCACAATGTTTAGTGTGGTATTACCTCAACCTCAGGTTCATTAGATGTTCAAGGTTACTTTGAGGGGGAGAAAAAAAAAAAAAGAGGAATTCATATCGGAGCTGTGTTCGAAGAGACTTAAAACAATATCCATCTTCCTGTCATCCAATTTCATATGCAGCATGCCGTAGTGCAGGATTTCTCAAACACACCCAAAGTCAGACCCCCGAGGAGTTAGACATCTTTCCTTCTGCTCTGAGCCAAGCCTCCCCCTCTTTGGGACCCCAAGCCGGCACATGTGTAGGTATCGCTATTACTCAGCTCATAAAACGCCACAGTCCCATCTGAAAGTGGTTAGCTGTTGAAACACACTAGCAGCTTCAAAGCTTGGATCCAGGCTCAGCAGACAGCACAGGCCTGGACCTCCTTCTGCACATCGCATTCCACTCCGATGGGGGATGGCTGCAAACTTGTTTTTGTTACACAAACCTGTTCCGTCATCAAAACCCTCAATGGGTCTCTATTGAAAGGAAATGGTTTGTTTTGTCGTGGGTGGCAATTTTTCAGGGGAATTTAATTCGGGGAATAATGGTTTCATAATCATTTTTCTTATGTGGTCATATGAAACAAGAACTCTGTGATTCTTATGTCATGCATTGGTGTATTAATACACCCAAATGCCTTTTGTGCTCTTTCTATATCTGACAGAAAGGGAGGGAGAGGATGAATAAGTGCTGAAAGAGGCCACTGTTCTCATTTCCTCTAAAGGCAGCCTTCTTTTCTTCCCCCACCCATTTCTTTCCTGAGCCCCTCCACTTCAAAAGCTGACCTGTCCCTGTGTGCCATGTAACATGTTTACCTAAAGGCTCATTTCAAATAAACAGCAGATCCCTCTCAGATGCCCCAAGCCCCACCCCTATCCCGCTGTAGAGTCACTTTTGCTGCATATAGTTTTGCCTAAAACAAGTTCCCAGTTTACAGTGTAAGAAAAAGTGCTCATGGCTCAAAGAAAATCTGCTTTTGAAGATTGACGAACACGGCCCAAATCTTTGTCTTTAACCAGGACCTACTTCTTTGTGTTGATAAGGGCTGACTGATCATATCGCTTCAAGAATGCCAGTGTATCAGAATATCTGAACTTTTACCTCGAGTGCCATGTTCTCTGCTCTGAGAGCTGCTTAACCCTGGTGCCACCTGATTACTTCACTGTTTAAGGTCTTGAAGGCGCCTCAGCACCTTCTCTTTTTTAAAACATAAATCCACCGCCAAGAACTTTTTTTTTTTTTTTTAATCAAACATTAACTACCACACTTGTGCTTTTAAGTAGACTGCCTCCAAACTTGAATGTGATTGAGAACGCTGCTCCATCAGCGTTTGTAGTTTTATTCCTGAGATAAGATAAGAACATACAAGCTCCTAAACTAAGCTAAGCCAGCTCATGTTTAAGTGCAGCTTTTTTTGTGGCCCCGCCGCTCGGTTTCCATTAATTATGGCTGTGAAAGCAGCAGCTCTCTGTGTGCTCTGCTGCAAAAACGGAGCTGGAGAAGGAGGTGGAGCTGAGCTGAGTTGCCCTCTGCACCATAGCCTTTTGATCTCTGCTTGTGCCACGGATGAATTACGTTCCAGAATTTCACACTGGGGAACTGTGCTTTAGAAATACACAGCTAGTCTGTCAGGTCACTAAAGTGCACACATGGCAGCTCCAGTCCAAAAGGAAGAAGCACAGATGTTACTGTCTCGCCGACTGTGGCCTCAAAATCTGGGATGTGTGACAAATAAAAAATATAATTCATGGTTTGCTTCATGAGAGTTTAAAATTCAGCTTCAGAAATATGCACATCCTCATATCCTTTTTTATTTATGTTTTTGACCACCAATTTTCTTTGAGAATAATTCAACAGAAATATGAATAGGCTTTTGCATGATTTTGGTGCATCAGTAATTGGCCCGTATGCTGCTGTCTCTACATCTCATCTGTTTATCTTCAGCTTTCAACTTTGTTCTCTTTTTCATGGGAAATGTTTCTCATGTGCCAAAACATTACAGCTAGTCACCCTTTGGCCAAGGTCCCTTTTACATATCCACACTTCATTCTCATCATTTTAAGATCAGGGAGTCTCCTTTGCTTCCTGCACCCAGAAGGAGTGTATTTTTAGGAATCCTCAGGAAAACACTTGATGTTGACCCTGGGATGACCCCCTGTCCAGTTCCAGGCCTGTGAGGAACTTCACAGCTTGGAATTAAGCCGGTTCTTGCAGTGTCAAGAATTCTCGCGGCGTTTGAGACTGGCAATCCCAACCAGCTGGAGGAGACCGAAGCACTGGACAGCCAGAGAGAGTCCGACAAGAACAAAGAGGGAAAGCGACAGGAGATAAAAGCAGTTTGGCCACTTGCGAAGGACCTCTTTTTTTCTTTCTTTCTTGCTTTCTTTTTTTTTTTTTTTTTTGTATGTCAAATTTTAAGAAAAACTCTGCAGCGGTCTGCAATGCCAAGACTTTTTTTTTTACCCAAACTATGTTGGCAGGATGTCCTCAAGCCTTAAATATTTCGTAGTAAGGAGGAACACTACCAATTATGCAAACAAGTGGTGTCTCCTAGGACCTGAGGCTTGGCAAGTGTCACTGTGAATAGTTATATAGTTATAGTTATAGGTTATAGCAGATGAGTTATTAGAGGCTCTGCCTGTGAGCTGGCCTGTCTACTTTAGTTATTTGTTGCATCCTGCTGCACTAAACTCTGTATTTGGCTGCTTCTAACCAGCAATCCCAATTCCTCCTGAGGCCCAAAGGCAATAATAGTACAGTACAACAGCCGTACATCTCTGTTTGCCCAATATGCCTACCAGATGGATGTGTTGAGTATTCATGCTACATTACTGGCTGATTGGTCACGGCTGCAAGCGCCTCTTATCATAGTCAGTCATATGGATCTGTACTTCTCTGTACAAGATGCCCATAGGGAGCAGTAATAAGTGGGCTGTGGAGCTTTGGTTTTGGCTCTGAATCTGTTCTTATCCTGCTGGAAGACATGTTCAGGAAACCAGCGGGCAGCTCATCCACCTACCCACAAGCCTTTAACAACAGGAGAGTCTCGTATTTCAATGAGCAGCCAAAAAGTCACTTTGGATTAGACAGAGAGCGTCATTCAAGTGTGTTTTCCAGTGATTCCCAACCAGAGGTACTTGTACCCCATGGGGCGCCTTTGCTCACATCTGCTTTTACTAGAAAGCAGATATAGGAAGCCAAGCTGACACAGATAAAGCAATTAAACAATGCCCATTAACAGCAGTAATGCAAAAATGCATTGGAAATGTTTTGTCACTGGCAGTTCCGATGTAAGCTTGACCAAAGCCAACCAATCTACACACCGATACCTCAGTTTGAAAGAGGAATTTGTGTAACAATACCCAGGTTATAATCCACTCACAAGAACATGTTAAGAACGTGACTGTCAGTGTTAATGAAGGGGTACTTGAGCTGATCTGACAGGAGTTTGAAGGTACATCACACAAAACCAGTTTTAAACCCTTCTACATGTTGAGCTTCGGGCCATGTCGCTGCTCTTCCACGCTGATGTGCAGCTGCCCTTTCCCTACATGGTTTGTTTACATTTCTCAGTCACCCACAGGAGCACTGCACTGCTTGTAGCTCCACCAACCTTCAACCACAGAGCCGCGCCCCTATGAACTGCCAGGCCGGGTTTTCAAAGCTGTGACTCAAATCCCTTGCAGCTTAACAAAGTGAGCAGTGAAAACAGTGGTGTTGGTGGTTATCTCACAGGTGAGAGCAATTATAAGTGACATCTCAATGCAAGATAGACAGTTGGGAACCTGACACTGGCTACAGT
Organism: Echeneis naucrates; assembly: GCF_900963305.1. NCBI lineage: Eukaryota > Metazoa > Chordata > Actinopteri > Carangiformes > Echeneidae > Echeneis > Echeneis naucrates. Next base: position 14,359,606 of record NC_042516.1, read on the forward strand.
ACACAATAAGCACCCTTACAGGTGAGGATGATTGTGTTGGAATGGTTTTCACCAAGCAGGACCGGACAAGGCTGAGCAGAGGTGACTAACTCGACAGTTTATACCAAACCAGACAGGATCACTGTAGCCGATGAGTTTTAAATGCTGCTCAGCTGGACACTGCTTTGGATCATAATGGGCTTGGCACAGCAGTCAACTCACCCACAACCTGGCGTTCCGAGATCCACTATGTTGTTTAAAGGGCCTGTGGAATGTGGAACAAATCCCCATTAGCCTGGGCGTGCTCTCCTTTGGCCGGTCTTAAGAGCCAGGGGCCTGCGCTGGAGCTTACAGAATTTCACACAAAGGCCAGAAACAGAGGAACATCCTGTTTGAGAGTAACCGCCTGTCTCACACAGGCTTTGATATCCCGTCACCTTGTGCACTGTCCTGTTTTTTGTTGTCAGAGCAGGTGTCTCTCAAAATATGTTCTGTGTGTCTCCTGTCTGGTATCTGTGTACATCTTTTTTTTCTTGTGGCCTGGTTTTTTCATATGCTCTGTCCAAGCATTGAAAGATAAAAAAAAAAAAAAAAGATTAGTTGACAGACAGAAAATTAAGCTTCAACTTTTTTTTTTTTTTTTTTTTTAATTGATCATAGATAGACTTAACAGTCATTTCTCACTTCTCAAACAGAAACACCAAACATTTGCTGGTTCTTGCTTCTCAAATGTGAGGATCTGCTTCTTTGTTTTGTATCACTATGAACTGAAGATCTTTGGGCTGTTTAGACTGACCTGTTAGCCTAGAGCTAGACTAGTGTTTATTTTAAATTAAATTAGTTTTAGTTCTTTCTACTTACTTAGTATAATGTGTAGCTCTGAGACTCAACTTACTGCAGATTTCACCGCCACTTGTCTTCAGATTCAAATTCGAAATGTCTCAAGTTCTAACTTGTTAAATCCCAGAGCAGAGTAAAATAAAGACAGTGTCACTCGTGCCCATTAAAGGAACATATTTTACTGTACTTTTGTTGAAGTCGACCATTAAATGTTCGCGTAACATATTACACATGGTATTAGTCATATAAAATTCCACCCAGAGAGTATTGCATTACACCACCAAGCCCTGTTACCTCAGAAATAAAACAACATGCTCTCTGTGGTGCTGTCATATTGTGTGTGGCACCAAGATGTAAACCTCAATTCAGTTTTTTTGTGTTTAAAATATAGGAAACCATGACAGCCACTTTATTTTTCTCTTTTCGGTAAATTATCAAATAAGTTAAACTGTGTTATTATTGACCACATATATGATTTAATACATTTGCCTGACCCAGATTCATGAGTGTGATTCCAGTCACTGATATGAAGCACATGCTTTCTTCGTCTCTACAGTAGCTGCCAGTGTGACAACTGAGAGGAGGCCACTCCATGACACAAGTCTCCTATCAAAGTCTACTTTTATGAACACCAGTTGATTACAGCACTGGTGACAGATGCACGATGGCCAGTCACTGATGCTAAGCTTTGTTTACGCTGTAAATGGGTCATAATCAAAGTGAGAAAAAGAGCAGTGATGTGCAGAGGAGGGGTTTGGAACGGCACGCAGAGTTTAGCAGATACTTTTTCCTGGTTGAGGGGGAGTGGATGACTTTCAGTGGTTCACGTCCTGCTCATAGACGGGCAAGCATGCTCATCTCTCCACACAGCTGTTGTTATACTAGGAGGGAAGAGGCTTCACCCCGTCGATTCATGTCCTGCCAAGGGAGAGGTTCTGGCTCCTGTTTGACCTCAGAGAGAGTCCCACTACCCCGACAGGGCCGAACGTATCTGGGACATCTTGGCCAAATGCAGCTAGTTCAAATAACAGGATGGCATCCTCTGATCTCATTTCCATTCATACAAAGACATGTCACAGCACGCTGATTCACAGATAAAATTGGATAATTAGTGGACAAGGGCAAATGTCTACCTTTCAAGTCAATGACAAGCATTGAAAGGTCGTGGCTGAACTTGAAAACGCTCTAATCCCCTCCCTGGCTCAAAGATCAGCGCTTGGTTTTAAATTGAATCACAAAGCATGTTTTTGGGTTGTGTTTATATTGTGATTACAATGAACATCACAAAAGAGGCTTGGTCAAATCCAGCATCATGGGCAGGACTGTTTGTTTAAACATTCCTACTTACTGCTCTGTTGACTGAGCACCATAATTACACTGATGTGGACAGAAAGTTGAGGCCCGATCAACCAAAAGCAGAAGAGGTGTTCTCTTCAGCCATTGAGAAACCGGCAGTTTGCTCCGTTACTGTCTTTCAAGAGAAGAGACGCAAGTTGTGCAACTGGTCTTCTCTCCGTAGCCCCCCCCCCATCTCCCTCTCTTCACTATGACCACTCACATCTGGTTTTGAGTCAAGGCCAGTTTGGTTTCTCTTGGAATGGAGGGCTTTTATTTCTCAATGGCCCCACTCCCACTTCAGTTTCACTCTGCGGTGAAGAGTATGCAGTTTGTTTACGAACTGGTGCTCATTTCTCTCTATTCAGTCTCCGTATTCATCATCGGGGAACCCCAGAGTCATCAACAATTTAAGTCCAGAGGGTGCAGAAATATGGTTTTGCCAGTAGTTGTCAAGGCTTTTCTGCGGTGCCCTCATTAATGTCAGTTCAAAGAAGCCTTTTTTGCTAGAAACTGTACTTCCTGGACACATGAGATGTTTAGTCGTTCCATATTTTGTTGGTTGGGAAATAAGATCGGAGGCATAGTTTGGACAAGTGGCTTCTCCATACAATGCAACAAGTCCTCATTTTAGAAAAATAAATACACAAAGAACTTAGACGTGCAACAACAGCACTGCGAATAGATTTATTTGTATAGTAATTACCACTTCATATAAAAATAACCTATCTGTAGTTAGTTTCAGAAAATCACATAGCTTTGAAATTATAATTCCAGGCTGTATCCTGTTTGGGGTTCTCCCCCCCCCCCCCCGCCAACATATGTTTGCACTTGGATATGCATCCACACATCTGATCAAATTGACATATTTCATATCCGGAGGCCAGGGGACCTACGTAAACAATCTTCATGCTAGCCCCCTTGTTTTTTGAAGATGCCATTTTCAAAATTGGTTGTGCTTCATATGGTTTGAAGAATGGACTAAAAAAAATGTGTATACTTATATTTAGGGGCAGAGCTAGATGGGGGAGGGGTATTTAGGGGGTGAGAACAAAGATGTGCAGTGTTTTCCAGTGGGAGGATGGGTGGTAGGCAGGCAGAGCGAGAGAGAGACTGCTGGGGGATGTCTGATGTCACCTGGTAGGGAGCTATGAAAGCTTCTCCTGGTTACCCTATCCCACTTAAAAGTCTGGCAGTAGGCTGAGGCTTTAGGGAAGCTTGGCATGGAACGGCTGCATTAAACAGGAACAAACATCACACACCATGCTTTCTGTCTCTCACGTCAAGGCGTCTGGGAGACGGAGCCTGCTTACATTTCCATCGCACTGTTTTGTTTTCAAGATAGTAATCTATTAACTTATCATCTCCTCTGTTTGAAGCATTTGTCCAATTTTTAATCAGTCCGCCGCACAGCCAGCATCACACTCTCCATAGAGGTGCATATCAACAGTTTCAGGTGTAAGCTACTGGTGGAGAAATAGGCAACGCTGTGTCCCAAAACGCTAACAAATTTGCATTGCCTACAGAGAGAGCAGTTTTGTGATCTGATAGTGAAAGAATGAGGGCTGATTGATGCCAGAAGGCAGTTAATTACACATGTGGTGGGCAGATTTCAGCTCGACACCGTGGGCGATGGAGATGGAGATGCCATGTGTTTAGACGTTAGACTACAGACTCCAGTCAGACCAAGGCTGCTTACTCATTAGCTCACCCAATGGAGGTAATGGAGGAGTTGGGGGGCAGGGCATGTGGTCAACACAAACCATGCCGGTCCCCTCCTTGTTCACTCAGCAAGGTGTCTCCTGGTATCTGAATTTTAATTAGAGTAAAGAATCCCTTTTGGCTGTCGGTTGGTAAATCTGGCTGTCTGTAAATCTTGATCACTCTGAATACTTTTTCATTTGGAGGTGCTTCTACCTTCCTCTGGACCCTCATGGCACTGAGGATGAGAAGAATCACTCGTGGTCTTTGATGTTCTGTTGAGCTGAAAAAACTGTGTGTCAGTGTGACTCCCTCCTCCTTACAAACTGCCCCTCATTAAGGGACTGCAGTACAAAGAGTCGAGATAAAAGCATCCAACCCAGAAAGGAAACAACATGTTGGCTGTGTAAGGATGCACATGCCCTCTTGGTGTTTGTAGTGGGTGTATTTAGTAATTAAAAAATGCTGCTTGTCTGGGGTCCACAGTGGTACCAGTTGTCTCTACCTCACCCAGAAGCCATCCTGAGTGTAAAAAATCCACCTGAGCTCACGGTGATTGGAGTCAGCAATAGATAGGATCTATCTCCTTTCAAACAAACCACCTCCTCCTCTGCCTCTACTCTTATCTGCTTTTCTCCTCTCCAGTCTTTGTTCCTCTTATGTTTCTTTTCCTCTTCCCCCTTTGTGCCCTTTTCCCTCTGCTCCTTTCTTTTTTCTTTATTCCTTCCGCTCACTTCCTGTCCCTCTCCTGTTTCCCCTCCCCTCCTCCCCCAGCAGCTTGACTCCCATTCTTTTGCTGCATTCTCTCAGTGTCTCCGGTGGCCAATTTGCAGGGGGTTGTCCGAGCCTTGACCCTGAGACTCAACCGGCTCCAACTCCTTCAGTGGTGAAGGTCACGGCCAGATTACAGGCTGGAGGTATCATCCTCTGAAGCGAGGAATAATCACGGGCTATGAGATTGTTAAATAGAACCACAGGCCCTGGCGCTGTCATTACTGTAAGAAAGAGGGGAAGGGGAAGGAAGAGGGGGGCTCATTCACCTAAACACATGCAGATGTTCAGACTCTCACTTAAACCCCGGCTCTGTTGAAGGTACATGGAGTTCTTTTGTTTTCTAGCATCTATCTGTTTTTTATTTGTCTCGTTTCAGTGGGCCTCCTTGATTTAATCTGGTGAGATTTTATTTCAAAGTGTGTGTGGAGCAGTTTAGAGGACCGAGAATGACGTAAATAAGATGAATCATTTGTTGTTTAAATACTTGTGGTTTAGGGCCTGTGCTGCACTTAATTTTCATTGTTTCCACAATCCAGTTGCAATTAAAGAATGGCTGTGTGTGTGTGGAGGGAGACCCTGTTTCCTTAGCCTCACTGTGCCTCTGCATTAGCACATGTGTGCGATGGTTATGAATACACTGCGGTTCTGTTTTATGCAGGATATAGATTATTCACATATGACAGCAAAGCCTTTTTCCCCTTTCCACCCCTTTGTCCCACTTTTCTTTTATGGCAATGGAATTGTGTGTTTAATCAGTCCCATCCTATCTGCATGGAAATTTCCATCTGGCAATTATTCTCCATTCAAAATAAATACGCACATGTTGCTGAGAGCTCAATGTGAGATTTGTTTTACATAAACCAAACTTCACAGAGTCCGGTTTTCAATGAGAAATACAACAAAACTTCTTCCATCAAACATTTCCCCATGGGTTTCATGTCAGGCAGGATGAGAATAAACAGATTGGCTGAATGGGAGAGCTCAGATGATGTGCATTATGGGTTTTTTGATGGATGCAAGAGGGGTCCATTTGAAGGGCTTGGAGGGATCTTGAAAGCTTGGCTGTGGCTGCGCTCACTGTGTCCCAGACAGTGAAACACAATAAGCGTGCAGATGTTCAAAGTGTTTGGCTGTGCTGGAGCTCCTCTCTGTCTCATCTGAGTAGGAAATGCTTGAGCTGGAAATGTTTGTTTTCTCTGTGTCTGTGGTCTGAACTGTAGATTCACTTACATCTTTGACACCCCCCTGCCCCCACTCTCTCTCTGTCTATCTTCCTTTCTTCCTTCATGTCTTTCCTTGTCACAGGAGTTTCCAAATGGTGAGCCGAAGGAAGGACAATTCACAGATCAACACTGTCCCCTAGAGGGTAGGTGGAGAAGGGTACAAATTGTATCATTAGTAATCTTTGTGCAAAAGGATTGTTAAAATTCTTAGGTGCAGAAAACAGTGCAGTGCTTATAATTTGATCATAATGCAGTCTGAAATACTACCAGTTTACATTTTCAGGATTCCTATGTGTAATTCTGCATATTGAAAGGAAGAAAAAGGTTGGAATCTGGTCAGTGCATATGATTTGTTGCATTACAGTCCTCAACTAGATATTTATTATGTAAAATGTTTTATGCAAGATATTTTAGGTTAATATGAAGCATTTTGTGAACATAATGACCAACATCAACAGCAATGCTCAATAAGTCAGTGTGAGAAAATTTTCCTGGGCATCACAGGCATATTTGAAAATCTATCTATGACCACATCCGTAGGCTTGATTTTAACTAGCAAGCCTTAAAAAATGGTTTCAGGCTCATTTTGTGAAGTCGAGTAAATGTAGAGCCAGAGAGACACTAATGGTTGTGTTTTTGAGTTTGGTCACAAAAACAAATAAAAAAGCGGTGTGGATTTGGTAAGAACATTCTTTGTAATAAATGGCCTGTCATCTTTGGAGACCAAATTCATATGGAGCAATCAAGCTCTAGATTAGGTTTAATGTCATGTGAGCCTTTGAGAGTAAATCTGGAAGTACTACTAAAGCTACCAAACCACACAAGTGGTTGACTAATTTCTGGATGAGAAATTGTGTTTTGTGTGTGTGTGTGTGTTCCTAAATTCAGTGCGTACTCTTGTGTTGACAGTGGTTCTCCCTCACGAGAAGGCTGAGGGCTGTGAAAGCTACCTGCAGTACCTGCACTCTGAGGATGGGGAGCGAGAATTACTCAGAGACGCCAGCAAAGCTCCTGGGAAGAAACGCATCAGCCTGGATGTAAGCAGCGACTTTACCTGCTAAAGCTGTTAAACTCCGAAGCCATTCAGTTTGTGGATTTTCTCAAGTGTATAACATGAGCTGTGTGCAACTAAGAAGCAAGAAATTAGTACCTTTTATAGCAAGACGGTTCATTTGCATTCTGGGACTATTATGGGATGCATGAGTGCCTCTTTATCTGTCATTTGTGTTAGGCCATTTTTAGGCTTAAACAATATGTGCCAAAAAGCAGCAAATGAAATCAGTATTTGTGAACTATTGTTGCTGCACATGACAGGATTTTTCAGGTTTCTCGTGAGCCATGCGCTAAAGCAGCCAAGGGTGTTGAACATAGGTCAGAAAAGAAGTGCATGGTGGGTAACCTCCATTCTAGCTGCAGCTGTGTGCCCGCACCCTGCATGGAGAACATCTGTCTGTATATTGACACGGCTCCAGACCATATCCTGATTGAATTTAGAGGCCAATAAATAGAATAAATAGATTGTAACGTTTAGACTCACATGTTTCAAAGAAGTGCTTAGATTGGCCCTTTGCTGATCGCTGCCTGTTATGTGAGCCGCGGAGATATTATGGAACCATAAAGGGCTGCTTCTCTCCCTGGGGTCTCCTCTCTTGTGAATGTGTGCTGCTTTTCACAGAGTGTCAGCTCTCCACCATGCATGCAGTAGGGCCCCTGTCCTGGATGTTTGCCTTTCCAATTATGGTCCTGCCACTAGATACATCTCAACGATAGTTATTGCCAGAAAGTTGTAGCTCAGTAGTTCAAAATGGATACCTTTCTGCAGACTTGGTTATTGCTCTTCGCTACTTGTAAGTAATACTGAAAAAAAAAAAAAAAGACACACCAATTCCCTGTTGAAAAAGGGTCAACAAATCACACTGAAGCTATCAGCTGTGACAAGTGAATCTAATGTTCTTTGCTACCCCCTGTTGTTCTAAATACAACAGTGCTCAGTCTTTGAAAGATGAACCTTAAAAGTCCAGCCGACGCTGGTATATTTTCAGCTATTCAGTGCGTGTCTTTGTTGTATGCACAGGACTTGGAGTGTGATGTGTCTGTGGAGGACGACAACCGTCAGGAATGGATCTTCACCCTTTATGACTTTGACAACAGTGGGAAAGTTACAAAGGAGGTGTGTATGTTTTAAATTATTGTCCCATACCTGTGCTCTTTGGTGGAGAGTATATGATAAATAATCAATAAACATAAAAGTAAATCAAGTACCAAATATGAACTTCTCATCAAAATAGGACATGTCCAGTCTGATGCACACCATCTATGACGTGGTCGATGCCTCTGTCAATCACTCCTGCCATAACAAGAGTAAGACTCTGCGTGTCAAACTGACTGTCACTCCAGAGCCAAAGTGCCACAGAAGAGAAACAGGGACAGGTAAAGGGGGAAAAAAACTGTTTTGCTTCTAGCCATGCTTCCCTGTTAGCTCAGTTTAGTCAACAGTAATCCATGCGCTCTTTTTGTCTTTGCAGTATCTTTAATGTTAAGCAAATAGTCGCCTCTGTAATATTTGTTCACCAATGTCATATATTCTTCTGTAAATTTTCAGATGTTCAAAATTTTTCCCATGGTCCCATGCTGTTTGTGTATTTTGATACTTATTGAAAGATGAGAAAGTCCTTAAAGGCCTTACTGTTTGGAAATGTGGTTCGGGTAGAATGAATGTAGTAACGCAAAAACAAAACGACAGGCCAATGTTTCAGTCTGCTCTGAACTCGCAGGCTTTCTCTCTTCAGATCGCTGGCATCAGGAGGAGGGACGCTCATCTGAAAAACGCATGTCCTCATACATCAGGTCAGCACCCGGTGGATATACTTTAATTGGAGGCTTGAGTGGAATCTTGTGTGTTAAGCTGTCGATGTTCTCATTTGGAAACTTGTCATTTTATTCATTTTCAGCAGCAGAGGGCAGAACAACGAGGCTCAGGCAACTGAGGGTCAGCATTACTGTGTGGATGAGAACACAGAAAGGAGGAATCATTACCTGGACCTGGCAGGTATAGAAAACTACACCTCCAGATTTGAAGGTCAGTATCTTTTTATGACCTTTCATGTTCTGATGCCTACAATGATAAAATTCACATTATTATCTAACAATGATGGGCCTTCAATTTTTATTGTATAAGCAAATGACCTCCTGCCTTTGTTTTCAGGAACCACCCCTGCCTTCCCTCCCCAGGAAACTCATGGTCGCAGCTCCCAAAGCCAGAGTCGCTCCCGCTCCCAGGAACCTGAAACCCAAGTTATTCACCAGCGCCGCTCACAGATCATCAGCGATAGCTACAACCCCACAGAGCATCGGAGTAAGGGTGCGCAGTTCCTCAAATCACCCAAAGGAAACTACAAGGCAAGTGGAGGGAATAACGGGAGTGGCAAATCCACTAAATGTCACAGCTACCACCCCCCTCTGCAAACTATGCTGCACAGTGGCAGTGGAGGTCAGGATGTTTACCACTTGTCGCATCAAGCCCAACCTTCCAGCCACCATCAGCACCCTTTGCAATACAGTCATAGCAAGCGCTTGAGGGCCAAAGCTAGAGAAGGTCTGTCCCCATCCAAACCTCCACTTTCACCTCAGTCCCACCCCCCGCAGCAGCCCCCTCTGCCCTCTGTACTGCCAAGCCTTGAGAGAGAGCAGGTGTCCGGCCCGCCTGGGAGCCCGGGGTTTGTGGTTCCTGTGGTCCAACGGCATGAGCACCATCATCACCACGAACACCACCACCACCACCACTACCACCACTACCACCAGACATGACCACCCTCAGTGTGCAGTGACTGTAACTGTACAGGACCAACCACAACCAGTCACACGAGTCTGAAGGACTTCAGGTCATCCCGTGGGAGTGTCTCGTGCTCTGTCCAGGATTTTTTTACTCTCCTCTTGCAAGCTATACAGATATATCCTGAGATTAGATGTGCTGAGGAATGGTGTAGTGTGACAGTAGATGATATTGGACCAGAAGGATATTTTTCTGAGGTTAGTGTATCAAAAGATGCATGGGACAGCTTTGAAGTGCTTGTCGATTTTCCTGCTGGGACTGCTGCAGTCATTATCCGTTTTCCCAAAGGGTACAGATACCAGAAAGAAATCGATCAAAGGACTTTCATCCTTTCTATCTCGATGCTGTTGGTTAAAGTCCTAGGATGCTATATATTAGAATAGGTGTGTTGTTCTGTGTGAGACCTTTCCAAAACGTGGATCTCAGGTGTAAAGGTGCTGCTGCTCTCAGGCTTTTCACAGAGGCGTCTTCCTCTGGGAGGCCAGATGTGGACTGAGGGGTTTCCTGTTTGGGGAGGGAATATAAAATCACCACTGCCAGTTTTAATGCAAAAATATCTTGCTATATGTATAAAAAATTCTATATATGTAAACACATTTTATTGTATAATTATTATACTATATATGCATATTTCATCGTGGATATAATTATGCATATATGTATTTTGTCTTTTATATATTTTAATAAACGTTATATAGTTCATTTACATGCATGCAGCTACATTCAATGCAACATTTGTTTATTTCTGCTCATGACACACTTCATAATTACGTCTGCTGCCGCTGTGTGGACAGAAATAGAACATTAGCACAAACCATTCAGTATGTTGAGAATCAAATATTAAAATTAATACCAGGATAGTTTGAGGTGTTAAAGGAGATAATTAACACAGAATTGGCTTCAGAATAGAAAACAAGAACTCTGTTGATGGTGGATTCAATCAGATTTGTTGATTTAAAGGATCAGGATGCCGGTGGACATGCCTGTGTTGGTTCAACACAGTCTTGTGGTTTTACGTCAGCAGCAAATGAGAATCTCCTCATTACAGCCAAGTACACAAGGTTATTCTATGTATGTTCGATGTATATTTTTATTAAATTTTTTTTGCTGCCTTTTTTTGAGTGGGTAAAGGAGGGCTGGGGTGGGTGCTGAAACTTTGTTCTGAGTCAAATGAATACATTTTCAAACTTTTAGCAGGATTTTTTTAAGTCAGAACATGAAGCCATTTTTATTTATAATGTGTGGATCTAATGCCAGCCATATTCCTGGTCAGGGCAGAGTAGACCGTGGACAGGTTGCCAGTCTATCACGTGTCTTTGGACTGTGTACCGGAGTACCTGGAGGAAACCCGCACAGGGAGAACATGCAAACTCCACAGAGAAAGGCCACTGGTCCCGGGAATCAAACCCACAGAAATGAGGCAACAGTCTAAACATTGTGCCGTTATGCCACCGAGCTTCCTTGCAGACATATTTTTTGGATTGAGCACATTGAGCAACACCGATGCGTACAAAATGTGTACAGCAAAATGAAAAAGTATCATCACAGTAATTTTTTGCATAATTAGTTGTTCCCCTCAAATTATGAAAATTCATGAAATGTGAAGCCAAAAGCCTACAATCAACTCCAACTTTTTGAATGATAAGGAGGGTTAACAGCAGATCAAGTGAGCATGTGCCATGTGAACAGATTAGAAAGTGAAATAAAAAATGCTAAGTCTTTGACCCATGACTCCTCACAGCCAACTTTATCTATTATTTAGCGGGTGTTGTTTTCCTGAGAAGACCACACACATCAATGGTCCCCAGCTCACTGATAAATCAGTGAGCCACTAGATGGCAACAAATAGCTTTTAATATGCGACACAAAATACAAATGCCAGTTAGGATGGTGATGCTGATGACCAGCTAGTTTAATGAATGAAGAGGTCATAGAAATATGATACTGTTGTTGTTGACTTCTGAAACTGACATAATGTGGAATGACTGAAGCTGCTTCATCACTAAAATATGGAGCAAATGGAAAACATGTGGGACATAAATATTGAAAAATGTTCAGTAAGATGAGATTCTACAAGGCTGCAGCCCAGCCTTGTAGATGCTGAGAGCATGAGGTGGGTATAAAAAATGTAAAGACTGAAGGAGCATAAGTGCCCAGTTTGAATCAGCACTGTAGATGAAGGTAATGATACACTGTCTGATCAACTTGTCAACAAAAGATTTGCTCCACCAGCAAAACACGTGTCTCCAGCAGACAACAGGTGAGTCTGGTTATTAACTGGCTAAACAGTGTCCCCTCAGTTCTATCCTCGTCAGCTGAGCAAGTTCCTATTTCGGTTTCCTGACTTTTAATCAATGCTGGCTCAACGTTCATTCTTAAACCTTGGAATAACCAATTGTCAAATCTCACTCAGTCCTGGACCTGCATCGTAATACAGGACCTTCATCATGAGTTCAAGAAGAGTTACTGATTTTATTACTTTAACTTAAAAACCTCAACTAGCAGTGATTTTTTTTTCCCCTCCACAAGTTGATAAAGGCTTCATTGGGTCTCATCAGCTTCACCAGACTGGGGGATCCTGACCTAGGAGCCATCCAAACCACCTCGGCCTCTAAGGGAGAAAACAGCCAGCTTGTATTCGTGATGTCATCCACAGGTGAGGGTGGATGACATCACGAAGTCCACCTAGTCCAGTTACTCTTCACCAATTGTTTGATACCATCTGCCCCTACCGGGAATCGAACCCCGGCAGTGCTAACCATTACGCCACCACATGTGTACTTCTACTTAAGTAATATTTTGACAAAGCTACTTTTACTTGTGTTGGAGTAATATTTGACAAGGAGTATCTGTACTTTTACTCAGATAAGGAAGTTGTGTACTCCACACCGGGCCTCATTAGCCGGTGACTGACAGCTCATAGTGCGGAGGGAAAGGAACAGAAACAACAAAGCTGAGCACAGAGCCGATTCACCGACTCACTTCAGTCAGTCCACAGGGACACGTTGCCAAAGTAAGCTGACTCTCGAGTTATGAACGAGTCGTTCAGGAGTCGCGCATCATTACCTCGGACTCGAACCCTGAATGCACCAGCACTAAACAGTGCCAAACAGCACCAACCAGTACTCTGTGGCTTTAGCAGCTGAAGGATGTATTCTCAGTCAGTTTGGTTTGGATTTAATCATCCTGAGCCTCCAGCTGTATTGTACCAGCTCAACTGAGGAGCAGGAGAAAAGACATGAACTCAAGCTGCTATTGGTTGTGGTTTTGGTGTCCAACAGTGTCATGGACCTAAAAAACAATTAGTCTCCTCCTCAGTTTTCATGTTGATTAGAACCAGTACATGATATCTGTGGCAGACCCCTAAAGCAGTGATTTCCTTTAGCAAAGGCGGTCACTGGAGTATTAAATATATCATACAGTTTAAATGGGAATGGCGCATTTATTATTTTAGGTAATTTACTTAGCAGCTCTGTTCTTAAGTGTATAGATATCTAAATTATATACTGCCTGAGGCTGAGCTCCATAAATAAATTCTTTATTCATTTCAAGACCCTTTAGATTTATTTTATGGCCCTACACATATATGAGTCTATGTATATATATATATATATATATATATATATAATTATGTAAGTAGTTCACTATAGATTTTGAATCATTCTGCACTTGGACAGCCAAGCATGAGTACAAACCAAGACTGAATTTGCAATACAACATCTTTAAGGGATTGTAATGGATTTTGGCATGATGGATTTTTGGCATGATGGATATTGTTTCTATCAGTTGCTAAATCAGCACTGCAGGGATAAAGAGGAAGTTGAATTTCAGTCCATGAAGTTAAAAATCTCTTCAAAACAACAAAAATTTCAACCCTTATTACCTTATGCACCTCCAAAATATTATGATTGAAAGTTATGGAGATATGTTTGATAAAATAAGAAGTTCCACACTTACATTCAAAAGTTGTGACCCACATTTTCTGTGAAATGACAGTAATTTGGACAGCATACTGCAGTGTGCTCACAATTCATCATGTAGCTGAAAATGGGTTTGTTATGTACCACTTACACATGACAAAACCCACAAACCAGAATGATGTCTGTGCCATGCATCTGGTCCATTCGCCACCATGACTACACCTGGCCAAAAGGAATAGGCTAAAACACCTGGAAGCCACGTGAGCCAGGAAATAATAATGTAGCATCGATGGGCAAATGCATACAATTGACTGCAAAACTTCAAAGACTTTTTTGTCAGACTCTACTGGCCTCTGGGTTTGTTTCCACTAACTCTGTCTGTATCAGCAGATAGACTCTACACTACGGCAGCATCATCAAAAGAAACTGCTGTTTGGACACAGCACTTTCACTTCCAACAGCATGAGTGACCACAGGGACAAACTGAGAGGCTGCCCCCTCATACAGCCATGCCTCACACACGGACTCTGGCCCTGGAAAAGACTTTGCCTCCCCACATATGCAGCAGAAACTGTGGAAAGCAACGTTTCCTTCTGAGTATCTGCTGATACAGAGCTGCTCTGAAACCACAACTGTCCTGTTATCGGCCACATGTCATAAACAGCATGCATGTACAAACAAGTGCCACGACTTGGAAAAGCAAGGCTAGGAGTTCTTCATTTATCTTTTGACATTTGCTCCCCTTATTTTCGGTTTCAGATGGAGGAGGACAGCACCAACTGCAGTCGTTTGTAAAAACACTTGATGGCTGGTGGTCGCTAAGAATAACCGGGCTCACCGTGGGACTGGCCAGGACCAGCCAGATTCCCACGACCCCTCCTCCACACACAGCAGCCAAAACACTGGCTGCAGAGGCGCACAGGCGGCGGGGGGACGGACAGGCACGGCAGCTTTGCACCACTTTTTCTTGGACTGTTATTTTCACTTGGAAGCCGTTTAGGCTCAGCAGCAGCCGACGCGGCGGAGACAGGGATGGAAACGGTCTGGATGTGAGGAGGAATTAGGTGAGAGTGCCGGAGGAACGCAACTCAGGCTGCTTTATTTTTGATAATGCTGAGGAGCCGGTTTGTGCTTCGGATTTACGTCCAAAACAAGGCAAGTACAAAAAAAAAAAGAATGTGTTACTGGAGCAGCGGGCAGTGAACTGCAGGGAATCGAACAGGGAACTGGGTTGTGACAGAGATGCGCGCGTAAAGGCGCCGATCATCTCCGCTCGTGTCCTGCTCAGCCTCTGTGATGTGTTCACTTGCCTCGGGGGAATTTCAATTATGAGTTGGAGCTATTGCCGTAGAAATGTGACTCCATTTTCTTGGCTGCGGTGAGACGGTGAAGTCCTGCAGGGGGACCGGTCCTGGTCCTGGTCCTGGTTCTCTGCCGTGGATCAGAGGGGTCCATAGAGACCGCGGAGGAGCTGCAGAAGGCTGGCATCTCATTAACTTTGCCACATGTCTTATTAAATCAGCTATTTCCTGTTGTGTGCTCTGCTTGCTGCTTTCCAACACCACCAGTATCCCCCCACCCCCCAAGCAGCATGCAACAAATTTCCTGTGTAATTCTTACACGTTTCTGCTCTCCGCTACATTTTCACTATCTTCCTCTCTGTTTAGTGTGAAGTCACAGGATGACAGCAGCCAGTCCAGTCTGCAGCCCCTCCACCTCCCACTCTACACAGTCCTCTCCGGTCTGCCTCCCAGCATGCAACAGACACCTGAGGAAAGGCGAAGCGCTCCAGACCACGCTGCACCTGCGCTCTGGCCCCGGTGTGTGGCTTCTGCTGGGTGTGGTGGTGGTCCTAATGGGGTTGAGTGTGGCAGTGGCCGGGTACGTGTCTGCAGCACCGAAGCCTGTGGGCGGCCGTGGGAGCACCCACGCCGAGAGGATGAAACTGACCGGGCCTGTGATCATGGGAGTGGGTCTGTTCATCTTCATCTGTGCTGCCACGCTGCTGTACGAAAACCGGGACCGGAGTGTTCTCAGACGTGACACGCCTGAGGACCTTGAAGATCTGAAGGGAGGAAACGGCTGGGAGGATTCGCAAGAGCAGTCCAGCTTCGGCTGCCAGGAGCAGTGGGAGTGTAAAGATGGAGAGCAGGGATCCTGGGCCACTCCAGCCCACACGCTCCCCCTCTCAAACCACAACTGTGGCCCTCCCTCTCCACCTCGCACCAACAGACACAACGTCAGCAGCAGATCGTCACCACCACCTCCTCTGGAAGCAGAAGATGGACTCAAAGATGAAGTTGAAAGAAAGGAGGAGATGGAAGAAGGGCGGCCAACCTTGCTGACCTGGGTTCTGCACCACCAGGAGCCGACTTCAAACCCTCCCTCCCCCTGTCCGTCCATCTCTCACGCCATTTTCTCAGACTCCTGCAGCCCCAGTGAGATACACTTCAACTCACGGACAGAGTCTCCTCTGCACTGAATCCCCCCCAGGTTCCCCGTCTGCCGTCTCATAAAATCTGCATGATGAGAAACATTTTGAGGTTTCACATGCCAACACACAGTTAAGACAGCAAAGGCTATACATTCCTCACTAAACAGATGAAATGTTTGTTGGTATTTTTTGGTGCCTCTTACAGGCGCAGAGGCTCTGAGTCACTGTCTGTGAAGGGTGTTTTTGTCCTACATCGTTCTCTGACTCACCCACATTTGAAAGATTGGAGCTAAACAGTTTGATGTCAACTCGCCATCTTGTTGTCTTTGAACTTGCCTGTGCCCAAAAATCCTTAAAGCCATGGTTTATTCTACCATATTTGGATATGAGGAGGATTGTTGAAAAGTTATTTGCACACAGACACACACACGCAGTTCTGTAGAGGAAAGTGCCTACGTTTCCTTCGCTGGAGAGGTTCAGCTAAGTGGATGAACCAGATTAGGTCTCAAATGGGTCTTTATCTAATCTCACGCATACTGTAATCTACTCTTTATCTGAGGAAATTGTGTCTCAGTATAAACAAGAGACACACACAAGGCCACAGTCTTCTTACTCGACTCCTACAGCCACGCTATAAATACCAGCTGGTGCTTTGTACATATTTGTGTGGATTCCAGCTCAATTTTAATTCAGCTTTTTTTTTTTTGGAAATTCACAGTGTCAGTGGCTCAGTTTCAGTTCTTTTATCAAGTGCAGTGATCTTAAAAAATTTGGATAGCATGAGAGGGAAAAAAGGCAGAGAAATCTAGTGAGGTTGGTATGAGCTGTTCCTGACGCAGCCTAACTGAGAAAAGTGGTCCGGTGATTCAACTAAATGTAGCCTCACTCTCCCACCATTCCGAACTTTCATGTCCTGTTTCATCATCATCTGATTCCCACGCTCTATTCAAGTCCTCCATCCTCAGCTTCCACGCTGCATGGTAAATAGGGCAAAACAATGCGGACTAAAGTGTTATCAGGCACATTTTAACATAGGCATGTTTGGGCATTAGCAGAGGTACGGTGGTGGGATTTTAATAATCGCCAGCATTCTCTCCTGCAGCCTCTAATCACACTGGGGATCAGTCTTAAGGTTTTTATAGGTGCTTCAGGACTGCAGAGTTTTTCCTTGCTTTTGGGGCCCATGCTGGGTCTCTGCCATCCAAATGACTGAGACAGGGATACAGTCATTTTCAGCCTCACATTTCACTCCTTATGATCTTGCAACAAGCTTCCTCTTTCGTGCTTACCACTTAGAGAAGAAGCTCCCTGCTCGCTTTCGCACATAGTGAAGTTGTCCTCAGTGTTCAGTGATTATCCCTGATGTGCTTGGATACAGAGGAAAGATGCACGGTTATAGAGCTGCAACTAATGATTGTTTTATCAATGCTTATTTGTTTATTGTCTACTCGGTTACCAATTTATTAGGTACACCGAATCGCAAAACTGATGCTGTCTGAGACAACAGTTCTGTAGTAAATCCTCCTTTCATGAATGTTGTGATATTCAGTTTTTGTCTAAACTGTTTAAGAGGCTTTGACTCAACTGCATGGTTAATTTTAAGGCTGCACTTTTTGTTACACTGATGGATATATTGTTTTATACACCTCATTCATACCAGATTGAATAATGGAAATGCTACTTTATATAATACAGGACAGAAAAACAATCCACATCCAAAAAGATGATGTCAGATGAAAACTGATGTACAATAATCATAAGAAAAGAAATTATTATGCACCATGCATGACAATTTGCAGGATTGCTTTTTCTGTCCTAAGAACAATTCAAAACACTGAGATCATATGAGAATAAGAAAATCAATAAATCTTCACTCTGAGTTTTTCCTTAAGAAAAGAATAATACCATATATTGAAACTGTTGCCAATGAACTGAACCAGTTGCAGGACTGACCCTCTTGTTTCCTATACCTCTTGTATATAGGGTTTGATGTTATGGGCATTAATCCTGTAGATCAATAACATTTTAGCTGTGAAATCTCTCTTGAATCTGAGTGATTGGGGAAATTTCAGAATCCTTACAGACCTGTGAGCATCACTGCAGCAGAGAATTTAAGAAATCTGTGAGGTTTCACATGTGAATAGAGTAGCGTTACATAATTCAGTGACACATGTTTTATGCTGCAATATAACTGAATTGATTCCTCTGCTTTGAGAGCTTATTGTGTGTGTGTGTGTGTGTGTGTGTGTGTATGTATGTGTATGCATTGATACATATCCGAGCAGACGGACAAGAGCCTGTAAGCAGCTTAATCCTGTGCTGACTCAGGGCACATGCAATTTCTCTGTTCCTTTAGAGAGAGCGGAGCTATGATCAACATTTTTTGGTATAAAAAGAAGAGAGACTGAGGATAAGTGAGAAGGTGCCACTGTGAAAAAGCGTGTGTGCTGCTTTTTTTTTTTATCACCTGTTACAGCAGGAAAAGGAATTGAGTTTAAGAGTCTTCATGACCAGATGGAGAAATGTTTTTCATCACTGAAAATGAGTTTTAACCTTTGTCCAAATCCAACATTCGATAGTTTTCTTGAATGCAAAGGAACAAGTTAACAGCTTTATTTATATATGTGTGTGTTTGTGTTTAAAATGGATGTAGTGACTTCTGTTAAAATAGCTATTAATCTAAATTGTATTTTTCACAGTTAGGAAGGCATAAAATTCTTCCTGGTTGCCAATCTCAGCATCCCAACCCTGTGGAAGAACAGTTATTTCACAGACTGTGCAGCCCTTCAGGAGCTGTGATTGGTGCAGGACTAATAACAGGTGCATTCCTGACTAATCCAATCTCATCCCTGTTTCCTGTCTGCTCAGAAGTCAGTCAGTGGTGCTGCCAATGGAGGAACTATTGTGCTGAAAATGAGAAAACTAATATTCTGTGTTTTTGCCATCATGATGCTCACATCCACTGAAGGTAAGATGTAGCAGTAGACGTCTCTGGACTCAACAGTATATCCTGTTCTAAGAGGTTGCTGCTATTAGAGTCCAACTACAATAACTAATAGACCTAGGTATTAAAACTTTATGAACCTCTGTTTGATGGTTAATCATTAAAAGATTCTTATCAGTTTAACTAATGTATGAATTATAAACATAAAGATTTGATTAGTTAATAGTAGAATTCTGCATTTATTATTTATTAACTTGTGAAATTAATGTATTATTGGATTTGTGAATATGAACAAAGGCTATTTTATGAAAATGTTTACGATCCTTTGGTGAATGTTTGACAGAGCAAGTATAGAGTTTAAACACTGCATATTATTACAAATACATTACCTTCACCAAAATAAATTAAATGCAGTACTGATCATTAGAGTGAATCGATATACAGCTACCCTGCAATAACCTTGGTCTGCAACTAGTGATCATTATCATTATTTATTAATCGGATGATTTTAAAAAATCTGATAATTTTGCTTGAAAACCTAATGACAAGGTTTACACATTAAGACATCTTGTTGTTTAAAAAGAGGTGTGGAGGCTGTGGTATGGCTATCCTCACTGACATAAATGTGGTACAAAGGTTATTAGAAATATATAACACACTGCAACAACACATTCTACTTCACATCCTCAAAAATCAACACCCTAAAGAAACACTATTGTGAAAGTTTAAGTAGAATTTATTGCAGCACAGTTGTATTTGACAAAGTGCATCTAATGAAGTGGTTACTGGGTATAGATTTAATACATAAGGTTGAAATAATACTACAGAGCACAGGACAGCGAGTCCATTCTTTTCTCATAATGAGTCCCTTTTGTTTGCTTGTTCACCTGAGCCAGCATTAGCTAACAAGATGAGAGAGGATAAGGATTGTGAGTCTCACTGAAACTCATCTTAAGACCCTGATGAACAGATTAGTCCAGTCTCTTCCAGTAGCAGCCAATGTCAGCACTCGAATGTGTTTTGACAATGAAGCCAATACTAAAATCCCAGAGGAAGAGACATACAGAAAATGATAATTTCCTAGAATTACTAAGTTACTTTCTGTCTTAACAATAGTACCAAACTCAAAGACCATAAAAGATTAAGATCAACAAATATTCACTTTTGAGATTTTCACATATGTGAACTGAACTAATTGCAGCAATAACATTGCTCTTTTTTCTCATACATTTTGTATATGGGGTTAGATTTTTTTGCTGTGTCTTCATAAGCTCTTTACAGTTCCAGGTCCAGTATCTGTTTGGTTAATGAAAACCATAATACTGCCCTAAGACTCGGAGTGCTCTCTGAATAACACAAGTTAGCCACGCCAAGAAACAAATTCCAGACTGCTGCAGTGTAAACAAAATATTCCTGAGATGCTTCGGAGCTCAGCAAAATGTTCCTCACCAGTTTGACTTCATGCTCAGACACTTCACACGTTCAGCAACCCCTGAATAAAAATGTGTCCAACAAGCGATTACATAAATGCCCCAGAATCTGAATCATAAAAAGAATTTTATTCATGAGTTTTTCCACTGCTGTGCACTGTTTAGGACTAAGTAGTCCCTGGTCTTTCATTATTCTTTTTCCTTTATATTTCAGCTATACTCAGATGTATTTTACTATTGTTTCTTGTTATTTCTGTCTTCTTTTTTCTTTTGCCTGATGCAACTTTTGTTCGTCTTCCACAACCTCTGCAGGATATATTGGGTTACATTATAGTTAAATAATATTATCTATAGTAACAGTATTAATTATTTACCTACTTTCTGCCGATTATTTTGTCATTAGAGAGTTATCCGTCGTAAACAACACTATATTTATGACGTTCTTTGGGTGCAGGTGAAGAGAAGGAGCAGCTAGAGGAGCACATGGATTCAGTGAGGATGGCCGAAGAGGAAGAGTTGCTGGAGTGTTTCCGTTGTGATCTGGGATTCTGGGATGCCTGTTACACAACTGAAACCAACTGTAGCCTCGGTGAGCGATGCTACACAGGCCGAGGGAAGGCAGGTGTGTTGGATAAAATTGTATTTTTTTTGTCAGTGTAAGTTCATTATTTAGGATGTAAGCATTAGAAGTTGTTTAAATGTTGTCAGGGTTAATTTATGTTATTCTGAAGTACTAAGGGATGTTGACACACACTAACATCATCTGCCTCCTCAGCTGATGTTCTGGATGTTAAGACTCTGGGTTGTGTGAAGGCAGAAGAGTGCGAACAGGAGACCACGGTGGAGCTTTTTCCTAACAAAACTGTCTTTGTTATGACCAAACACTGCTGCAACACACCATTCTGCAACTCAGCATACAAATCTCCTATCTACACTGTTTTGTATCTCACCATGGCTTCCCTAACTACTTGGAAAATCGCTGAAACCTCAACAGGATCAAAATAAAGAACACACATTTATTTATGTCAAGACCACTGCGTGCAGTGATGCTGAAAGGACTTCAACCATACAGTGAGGAAGAATCTGGTTGTTTCACATTTTGCAGACTGTTCAAATATAACAAAACACATGCAAAATCTAGCTTAGTATTTTGTTTTGTTACAACATAAACCTTTGTAACGCATGCAGGAAATTAAATTTTAAAGTGTAACAGCCCTTTGTAGTCATGTGTTGATAAATCTTGTCCTGGTACAACATCACTTGAAGTCTGCTGCTTCTAAAAACCCACTGCCAGCACTGAGGAATTAAGAGTCAAACTGACCACAGAACTGCAGAAGCAGCAACAGTTCAGCTGTGATTCAGTAGCTGTCTAGTAGAGGACAAGAGCTCCTCTTTCATGAAGCGCAGCAGATCCAAATCTTTGTCTTCCAGGTCAAGGTTCATAAACTTCTCCACCGCAGACCTGCACCTGTCAGACCACATACACACCTGTCTGCTTCACATGGGCCTCTTTCTAGTGTGGGATTTCAGTAACTGTCTGAGCAGTCAAAGTTTAGCTAACCTGTTTGCCTGTTCATCTGATGATGCTTTGTCAATGTGCTTGATTGGTCTTCCTGTCCTGTACAATTCAGAGACCTGACCAAATGCATCCAGTGAGTCTATGTGAGTATGCATCTGTGTGATACTGTGGTATACCGTGTGTGTGTTTACCTCTACTCCTCTCTGCACAAGGCTAACTGGGAGGCCTGCCAGTGTAGCGATGTTGGCAGCATAACTGGACCGGCAGATCCCTTCCTTCAGTTGGTACAGAAACACCAACTCATCACCATCAACTGCCGTCTCTAGAGTCTAACACACACCCACACAAACACACGAATAATACATTTACAAAATAAACTTCTACTTAACACGTATCTGCTATGGCGTCTCGTTAGCTAATTGGTCATTAGTTCACCATCAAAAAATCTTGCCAAATATTCACACAAATGCTGCAAGCTCAGCTGAGGAATCTCTCAGTACCATTAGAGACAGCAGGGTGGAGGAAGGCAGGAGGCCCAGCTGCAGCAAACTGTGGAAGTTTGTAGCCAATAGAATGTGAGGAACATCCACTGGAGCTTTTCTCAGCCAATGAGAGACAGATGCAGCCAGCAAGGACAGCCCATCCACCTGAGGGGGAACACGATACTGTGGGCAGAGCTTCTGAACAAGGTGGGAGTTTCCAAACCTTTAAGTCTTAATTCAGATTCAGCGCTTTCCTTAATCCCTTGACAGCCCGACTAAGCAACATTATATCAAAAGAAAAATGTTATCTTACTCGACACTGATGTTGTACGTCATTATACCTCTTTACATCTATTACTCTTATTACTATTTACTCTTCACTCTTACTCATTACATGACTTACTACTTTGGGGTGAAAATCATGCCATAGTTACCTAATCAAAGCAAGCCAGGCATAATAAAGTGAACAAATTTATGTAAATATTTGTATGTTTCATTTTAAACTTTTGTTGCATAAAAATTTTTCTACGGTAGTTATTCTGCCATTGTCTGACCATTTGAATCACCTATATGCAGTAGTTTCAATGGTCATATAAGCTAGTCATTTTTTTACAGTACATGTTGCCACCTACAGGAAAAAAAAAAAAGAAAGCTGAAGAAATTATATTTCATTGTACTCCATCAAAATGATGTGCTGAACCTGACTATAAAGCTCAGTAAAGATAAAAGTGTCTGGACACATGTGGGAAAACTCTGTTGGTTCTTCACCATAAGTGATAATAACATAAGCTTTGTGTTTTCATCCTAATTTAATTTATTGATGTTAGAAATATTTGCATCATAGCCATTTACCATTAACATTCAGTAAGCATGACCTCCAAAAGAACTTTTTCAAACTAAATTGGAAGATTTCTTTCTGTTGTTTCATTTGGCTTCTGCTTGACACATATCTTTGTCTTCTTAGACAAACAAAATTGTTTTGGACTTTCTTCGTCCCTCTCTTGAGTGACCTGTCAAACAGTGATGGAGGGTAGAGAACATAATGAAACTAACGTAGAGAGCAAAAAGAACTCTGTACACCTTCAAGTTAATATGCACACACAGAAACAGTATTTACTTAAAAGACCTAAATTTGAATTATTCCCTGGTGCATCTTTATTTTAAGTTCCTTTGCATGATTTATAGCTTATTATATTGCAGTCGTAGGCAAATACAAGCGTTCATGAATGTATTAGTCATCTATTAGTCCTCCTGCAGCCATCCATAGGTTATAGATGTATCTTTTAACCCAGAATGAATCATCTTCACATGACCTTACATCTGCCTACAAATCATTAATTAAATGTTCACATAATGCTAATTAGTGCTAAGTTTAGTCCTAGCACATCCTTTTCCTGAAGATGGCATGTCAACACCTCCAGGTCGGAACAGCTGCTGCTAATTTCCTGACGATAGGTTGATTGTTTTGAGTCTGTTCATGCTGCATTTCTGAATTGGATAATATTGGCTGGGATTCGTTTCAGGTGCCTCGCATCAATGACACTGTGTGTCCTTGTTATGGCTATCCATATGCACTTAATTCAAAGTGCTGGAACAAGCCCCACTTACTGTGTTAGTTCCTTTTCCAAATTCATCGATGAGAACTAATGAGTTGCCAGTACTGCTGTTGAGAGCCTGGGCCATCTGGATTATAAAGACACAAACAGTTATAGTATACTACAGCTTGGTGTTTTATCAGCTGTGTGTGTTTTGGCTGTAGGCAATGGGTTTTTCTAAAACTTCTTTAATAGGTGCATGGTGGGAGTGAAAGACAGAAGTGTTAGAGGTTCATGCCTTTTATTTCTACAGCCACACACACAGACCCACATTCTGTATACATAGAGCCGCCTGTTTGTGATTAAGTATATTAGAGGGATCTAGGAAAGGTTCCTAACCTGATTGAGGTCAATCATAAATGTGCTGAGGCCCACAGATACAGACTCTCTGCTCTGCATGCGGGTGAAGACCCCATCTACCAGACCAATCTCTGCCTCCTTTGCTGGCACGTCAGAGCCAATCAGAGCCATGAACACAATCAGACCGACCTTAGAAAGAAAATGAGTTTAAGGTGTGAGTGAGCCTGAATGTCAAAATTGCCCAACTGGAGGGGCTTAATATCTACTCATTAATTAACTTAAATAGTCTGGAAAATTAAAACAAAGCTATGAGATCTATCACTTTAATTTTATTACACAGTCGATGACAAAACTTTACTTTTACTACTCTTATTGAGGAAACTGAAGGCAGATTACTTATAATTCTGTATTTTTTAAAAGGCTACTGTCCCGTGATCATATTCATATTGATATTCACAGCTTTTTTCTGTTACACAGAACACAGTTAATTAGTTGGTGTTGCAGAAAAATTCCCAAATCAAACCAAACATCAATGACAATTCAACTTCAAGTCAACAGGAAACAAAGGTACATACACATGGCAAGCACAAAATGACGCAGATGGAGGTAAGAGTGTGGGAAATCTAGTTCTGCCAAGCAGCAACTTAGCTGATAAAAGTCAATGTCCAAATTGGGGGCAGATCGTTTTTTTCGGACTTCTCTCACCTGTTTGAGATAGATGCTCTTGCCAGATGAGTTGGGGCCAGTGATTATCTTGACTCTACCTTGTGACTCTGAGCTCTGGAAGGAGTTGGCAACAAACACAGGAGAGCACAGCTCCAATAGTGGGTGTCTAGAAAATGATTAAAAATATATGTTTAATATTAAACCGAGATAACTGTTTCAAACTTATGTACAAGTGTCTACCTGCCCTGTGTGACTGATATCTTCCTGTGGCTAAGAAGCTTGGGTGAAGTATATCCATACTCCTGAGAGGTACATCCCATAGCCATCAGACAGTCCAGCTCAGCAATGAGATCCAGGATCTACACAGTAAGCATCAAAAACTGAATCTTGAGGTCTCAGTGGTGATGCGTGCAGAACCCTTGACTATATTTTGGTGATCATAAGTATTTGGAACGTGAGCAAATATATAACATAGTTATCTTACTCAAAATGTTCATAATTTTTCATCATGTTTTTATAGTTCACCATTATTCATGATGCATTCCCATTATGCTAAGTGTTTACTTTAAATAAATTCAACTGAAAAATTAAATCAGCCCAATAGCTAGAGACTTCATGCTCTGGCTGTAACAGTATAAGCGCAGTACTCCATCACTTGACCTTGATCTGCCCCCAAAAATACTAAAACATTTGCAGTTGCAGAACGTATTAACTGTAAATCAATCATGGGACAAATATAGCAGCACTAACTTGTAATGGAATCAAGGCCTGTTTCACAATCAAAATGAACAACATCCCAATCAGCGGAAACACACAGCAAAACCCACCTACACACATTGACAGCATTACTTTCACACCAATACTGATTTTAGTGGGAGTCATGTTTTTAAAACTGGAAGCTGGAAGTGCACACTGACACACACCAACCTTGTGGAGGGAGCTGCTCCTCTCGAGGATAGTGTTCTGCAGTTGCGTCATTACTGCCATCTCCATGTCTGAGAAACAGAATATATTCAGGAAAGATACAATATTTTTTGTCATCCGCATGTTTTCTCTTAGTGAGAAAAATTACCTCTGATGTCACAGTGTAAGTCTCCAAGAAGGTCATCCAGCTCCTTTGTTCTCTGGCTGCGGTAATGCAAACGGTCTTCTGACAGAAACTAGCCAACACAGATTAACAGAGATAATGAACATGATAGAAAATAACGGAGATAATACAATGTGATACAAACATGCAATTTTGTCAAAATTACAAACACACCATAAAATCAAGTCCTTCAATCATAAAATCCTCCTTCTCCACCATACTGGGCAGGCGAGGAACGGACAGCAGGAATCCAATCTGTAAGTAGGATAAAAGAAGGAGCACTTGTATGGTGCTCATGGTGCTCCAGAGAAACAGTTCTCTCCCTATCTGATAGCATATTCTGTCAGTAGTACACAACATCCAGACACAAGCCAGATAGCTAAATTAAAATCAAACTGTTGAAAAGATTTGCATCAGCCAGTAGTTGTAAAGGCATAAAGATTGAACCAGAGGGATGTAGATGACACAGCAGGAGGGGATGCAGGTATCCAGATGTTCCAACTCTCTTCTGGCAACATCTGTCAGGAAGTCAGACAGCCCAATCATCCTCCTTTTCTCTGACAGAGGAAGAGGGTGTAATTATGAGTTGAATTCAACAAGAAAATAGAAGTCATACAGGCCCACAAATTAAACTGACACTTCTTTCTACTTACTTTCATCTATTGCAGGGTCCACGTTTGGTTTGATGGTGAAGCAGTTCTCAGCCATGCTGGTTTCAAAATCAACCTGTATGTCCCAGATTAGGGATGGAATCAATCACATTACTACATTTCATCCTATAAACACAGAGTATAATATAAATAAAGGGTGTAATATATATTTATTTATATATATTATATATATTTACAAGCATTATAACCACTGGGAACGTATGTACTAGGGTGGAAATTGGAAGCAAAACATAATGGGAAAAAACTTACAACTCGGCTGATGATGGAGGAAATATAGTTGAGGTCATCAGAGAACCCTTCACTGATGTCATGAAAGAGCTGAATGGATTGAGGCAGGTGTCGCACCATATTCCTGATAGACACTGCACTGCAAACCGTCTAACACAACACTCAAACTAACCACATTTTGTACTCATTTAAAATAAGCAGTTACATGGAATTGGAATGCAAAATAACTGTCAAATTGTAGCTCCAACCTTGTAGAGACTCTGCCAGTCGGTTACTTTGGTGTGGGAGAGGGACATCCTGCGCAGAAGAGTCTACAACATGCAGATACAGACACACACACCCACGAATAAAATGCTTGTTGTTAATGTTCAGAAGGTGACACATTAGGCAAACTGATAAACAGTCACAGATTTGTACAAAAGGAGGTAATTGGCCACAGTTGTTACTGGTATGTTTCTGATATTGCGTAGCAAGGACTGCAGGGTACTCAGGACATCCGAGTTTCGAGGTGATGTGAAGAAACGTATCACTTCCTGTCTCCTTTGTAACACTGCGTGGTCCTGTGTTGGCCGAAGAAACCACTGGCTGACAGGACAGAAAGCTTAACTCTTGGTACTTCAGTCCAAATACTCCAAAATTTTACACAAATTTTGTTCTACTCTCTCTAAATCTCTATATCATAAAACAACCAGAGTGTATTGTGTACACATAGGAATGAATAGCTTTCTTAAGAAAGAAGGCAGCTTTGCATGAATGTACACAAAAGTCAACACTTAAATGTTGTTGCAATTTAAACCATGCAATGAAGGAAAAATGTTTGATCTGAGCTACAAAACTACAGTTCTGTGGTTTGTAAGTATTTATATGTAAAAGTAATATGTGATATTTTTCTGTTTTATGCATCGTGTAGAGCACATTAATACCAAAAGCCTGTCAAAGGATCTCACAGCTATGCTTTCAGTTTTTTGTTTAAAGTTATTTAATTCTGTATATTATTCTTATTCTCTGGACCGAGGTGATTCTTACCGTAACAATCTGGAGCCAAACTTAGACTTGCAGCGGTTTAATATACCTGAAGTAAATAACAGGACAATCAGTGGCTGGCCACACCATTACATTAGCAAAAGAAGACATACAGTCATGCAATATGACTGCCTGAGCTGCATACCATAAAGACTGAGTCCTTCTTTTTCACCTGAATGTAGCTTGTACACTGATGGGTGAAGTTCTGACTTGAAGATCTGCAGTACACTGGAACAAATCATGTGATCTCTATCATCTCATCCTCTATATTTTAGTCTACCTAACAGCACCAGTAAGATGACTGATACAGCATAATTACTTTGGAAAGGACAGTCAAAACGAAAAACGAAGGTCATTTAAATGTATTTTATTTAAGGAGATTTAAAGGGGAAAATGTTAAGGAACACATATTTAACAGAGATCCTTTATATAATTATCATAAAATCTTGGGAGAAATTTGCAAACTTTTGCATTCTTACCTGTATGTGTCTCGATCAATACACACCACGCCTTTCCTGTATTGGGAGGAACACTTTGATGATTCTATGCCTCAATTTCCATTTATAAAAAATTTTGAATTTCAAAAGCAAGGAATAGGGGGAACAATGAAAATATTAAGACATTAAATGTGGATGTACTCTGAAAACATCATGTTTCATTGAAAAACACTCTTTCAGTCCCGTTGTTATGGAAAATGTGCAGTCATAATGTGGTGCATGTATGTGTGTCTTACAGTGTGTAGGCGCTGAACTGTAGGATAGGAACTCCAACACTGCTGTCTTCTAACTCCACTCCCACTCGCCTCCTGTCCAGACATTTTAGCAGAGCACCCACTGTCCTCAGCTATG
This sequence comes from Echeneis naucrates, assembly GCF_900963305.1. Lineage (NCBI taxonomy): Eukaryota > Metazoa > Chordata > Actinopteri > Carangiformes > Echeneidae > Echeneis > Echeneis naucrates. The sequence continues at coordinate 14,388,437 of NC_042516.1, forward strand.
TGACAGATGAACACATAGACATGCACCAACAAAATTAACACAGACGTGCAAAAAAAGTAATTGACAATGATATGTAAACTGTTGGCTCACCATCAGAGGAGAGTCGAAGGAGATACAAGAGGAGAGATAGGACATTTTGTCTCTCTCTGAAATAGCAGCAGGAAGGAAAGGTAGATGGGCAGACAGCAGCCTCTGTTTACCAATCTCCAGCCCTGCAACATTCAATACATAAACACAAATACATGTCAAGCAAATAGACTGCCCACAAATATATGTGAATATTTGGATATTATAAGTAGGTTCTTTTTTTTTTTTTTACCAAAGTCAACAAATGGATAAGTCACCACCTCTGGTTTATAATCTGGATTTGAACCTAGGATACAACAGACAGGTTTTTGAAGAACATTTTAAATTGTTCATCGTGTGGAAATCAAGTTATTTGTTAGTCAATTTGGAATTTCAGATGGTAATATTGTAATGCTAGTAAGCTCAAAATCAGAATGCTGTTTGTAACACTTATACAATCTCTTCTCTCTTATCACAACCAGCAGGGGTGCAATGTCCCACATCTAATTTCATTCCCTTGACCCAGAAACTACATGTCTCACACCACGTCAAAACAAAACACTGTGATGTTTTTTTATTTCCCATTCTTTATACATAGATGATAATGTCCCAGAGCTCACCCAGTTGTTGCAAGAAGCGGGTCATGCAGCGATCTTGCTTTGCGCTGGTTATGATTATGTGGGGGCTAACCTCCTGAATAACTACACAAGGGAAATTAAATTAAATGTATCACAGCTGTGGCAAACACAAGTGTCCGTTTACAGACAAGATCATAATACGAATGCAATTAAAAATGTAAAACAAAGCGGCTTAATTCTGTTTGAAATAGACAATGATATTCTGTCAGCAACAGGTGCAGTGTTTACCTCTTGCCAGCAGATGAAGCTCGTGGCTGTCAGGAGTATCTACCATATAATGTAAAGAGGAATCCTCACTGTCATAGAAGCTAAGGCCCACTTGTCCATGTTGGGCCAAAACACTCAGTAAAACCTAGAAATAAATACATAAGTGTGCATCTGACTGCTGCAACGATCTACTGCACAGCTGCTGACTGCAATGCCAAAGCTTACTGTAGATGAGTCTTCTTCCTCTTCATGTCCATTTATCCCTGGGGCATCAAAAACCAGCTCTCCTCCTCCTCCACTCAGACCTTCCAATGCTGCCATTTACAGTTAAATCTACAACCAGATGAAAATGTACTTCATGTTCACTGTCAGTTATATGACAAAAAAGGCAATTTTTTATATTGTTTGCCCAGTAGTGGAAAGTAAAAACATGGGAGCATATATTGCATTAGAAATAAATTACTTATTATTATTATAATACTAGGTCACTATTACTGATACTAATAAAGATACATATGCTATATATTGATTTTGGAGCAGTAATCCACGGTACAGACTCGTCAGGTAATGCTCATTTCAACCATTTCATTTACTTTTAATCTATAATATCTGGTGGGTTGCATGATGTATTGCTGGATGTTCAATGTGTAAAATCGAGAGTATTAGAGAACATTAACACTAATTAAGGTGCATGTCGTGGTCAATATGTTATTGCATTTGACTGGTAGTAAAAAAAAAGTTAAGATAAAATGTTTCACTACATGATCAGACGAATTAATGTTATTAATAATTTTAAAGCTGCATTTAGCTAACTAGCATTGAATCAACGTAAGACGATTAGCCCCGTATGGCGAAAAATAACAGCAGAAGCTGTTTACATTTCGTTAGCTGACACATACTCACTCGGCTGGTTGGGACTTGGCACAGTGAAGGTTTCAGAGTTGTTTATCGATGCTAAAGCTCGACTTTTTTTACAGAAAAAGAGCTTGGAATTGTTTTATCTTTTGTAGTTTTTCTACGCGCCACGAAGTTCGTGTCCTTCGATTACCATGGCAACGGTTCGAATCAAACATGGAGTGCCTTCAACATTTTTTTTAATTTAACTTTGAATAATATAATTTACATCCTTGTGTTGTTTGTTTTATCTGCAGTTTACCGTTACTGTATGTATTATAGTGACAATTTTTATAACTTTATGCACTGCTGGGGGGTTGTGATCTATAATAATCATCTTTTATGAAAACTTTAATCTGTTAAGTCCACCGTATATAATTAATATTAAGGATATTAGTTTCATGACTTGTAAATAAACATAAACTACAAAACACAAATAACTTCAGAGAGGAGTAATTTATTATGAAAGGTTCAGAATTAAACGGGAACATGTTCAGATTGTAAAGCAATAGTGCAAACTCTTTTATCAACGGTGTGTGTTAATATATAATATTGTAATAAATAAGATAAATAATTCATTTCTGGACACTGTGTCAAATATATTTGATGCATTTCGCATAGAAAAGGGGGTATTTCAAAAGTTGTTGGTACACTTTGCAATAACTGACAGAAGTATTTCTACTGTGTGTGTCTGTGTGCCAATTAATGACTAGAAAGCAGGTAGTGCTGAAGAAAAGGGGGTAGAGGCAGTTTGTCGATTTGATTTTGCCTCTGCTGCCCTAAGAATTGACGAATTGACAGTCCACACAAAGCCATCAGGGCTGGGGGATCACCTGAGAATGAGACAGAAGGGAAAATATTAGTTTCGCAGTAATTCCACTAATTTCAATTGTCTCTGACTGTCTAAACAATTCAAATTGGTGTGTAATGACTTCATACTCACGTGTGGCACCATTAAGGTAGCGCAGTTGTATGATGGCTCCCCCTCTCACACTGCTCACTGCTGGGAAAAGCTGTTCTCCACGAGGGAGGTCTTCAAAAGCTTCACCAAGAAAAGTGCCATCAACAATGAATGCCAGAGTCCCTGCATCAGCATCCAGCACCAGCAGAACACGCTCAGGGATGGGAAGAGGTGTCTCTGACACTTTTCTGTCTGCTGATGTGGAGAACTGTGGCTTCAAAACTTGTTCTGCAGCCTCAGAGTGACATCTCCTGTTCCTTCGTGGGTAAAGTCCTCGACTCTGTCCATCATGCCAAAGCTCATTGGTTTTGAGTTCCCATCCCCAGGACTGTGCATCTCCACCCACCAGCACCTTGTAACCTGAGGCCTGCAGGGGACAATCCTGCCTGGAAATACCAATGACTGCGTGACTCCCTCTGTGGTCAGGACTCCACCACACCTCCCACACATGAAGCCCCTCTTTCACCCCAAAATCTGCTCTCACTCCATCGCTGCTGAGCTCAGCAGGTGAACGAATGACTTTCTGTTTGCAAGCAGAGAGCAGAAAGTGAGGAGAGCAGTGGACTGAGCTCCAGTGTGAGCAGCTGTCTTCTGGAGAAACTGGTGAGGAATTCAATGTGACAGCAAGACGAGAGCAGGTCTGAACAGCTAGTGGAGGGAAAGGTGAAGAAGATGAGACAGGGCCGTCAGACACCCTGCTGTAAAACCAAGCTGACAGTGAAAGACCCATCAGTAGAAGCCTTCAGAGCTGAACACGGACTGGCTTGGTGTTCAGGCAACATTAGAGAAGAGCTGGCAAGAAGACAGAAAAAAAATGCAAGTTTATAATGGGGTATACACTTTTTATTAAGAATTTGTAAAGGATTAAAAGGTCATATCAGTAGAGCGCAGATTAAAATGACAAGTTCAAAAGTTAGAGTTGAGAAGAGATTCATATAGATAAAGTGTAGTTGAAGAGAGGATAGTAAAACACAGGAAAGGATGGAGTAGAAAATTTAAATGCCAGGGCAGACAAAAATGACATAATTCATTCGAGAGGAGTACAGAACTGGTAAACATGAAGAGCATGATGGTGTTGAAACAAGTGATTAGTTAGCTGATTGAAAACATTTTATCAGCATTGTCCTTGATTAATAATTTAAGGAAGAAATTTTGATTTAAAACGGGAATAGACTAAAGTAATGTTATGGAGAGTAGGAAAGTTCATCAGAAAATTGTCTTAGATTCATATACTCCATCACACACTGCTCACAATAAGTTTAATAAAGTTGATATATTTGCTGTAGCCCAGGTGAACCATTGTATGTAATGCTTGTATACTACATCAATTCTGAATAAAGAAAAAATAATAATAAATAATTATTATAGGCTCATTTCAGATTTTAAACATCCCTGACCTGACAGCTGAACGTAGAGTATGAGTAGAAATTAACACTCATGAATGAATTACAGAAAAGTGAAGTTCATTTTAACCACTAGGTATAGTATAGTTAAACAAGGTAAACCAGCAGCTATGATCAGTTAGAACAGAGCACAGGGAACAAACATTTAAACATCATTATTCCGGTTGGAGCAGTTCAGTAAAAATAAATCGTCCTATCAGTCTTACCAGCTGTTTGAGGGAATCTTCTCCTCCGCTGTTTGCAGGCTGTGTCTGCACATCCTGTCCGTATCTCTGTTTTTAAGACTCTCTTATCAAACATCGCGTACGTATTATCGCAGCTCTGTAATGTGGCTGCACGGTCCATCTCTGCAGACTGACGCCATCCAGCGCTGCGGGAACAAGGACGGCACGTCCGTGACGCGTTACTGACCGAGGCGGATTTCAGTAATAATCCGTAAATCACTGTCTGATTTCATTCCGCCCCTGGTCCCATCTTTCACTTGTTTCACCCCCCAGGCTTCTTCTCCCTTCATCGCACTCGGTAATGAATGTAAACATAGATGGCGAAACACAAAAAGAGAATCAAACTTGGGCTTTTAATCATTAAGAGGAAAAATATACAATAAAATCCAAAACGGCTCATGATTGCAGAGCGCGCAGGCGCACAATAAAAAGCACTAGGCCCTGAACGCTGTCTTTCAGACACTTGAAAGGCACAAGGTCCAAACTTTAGCTCAAATTTTACATTAAGTGGATGTAAATAAAATATGATCATGTGTTTATTTTTCAAAAATTGTAATATTTCACGGTCATTAATTGACTAGTCACACGTGTGATCAGTTCAGCAGTGCTTGGCTCAATTTCTTCAGGCAACCAGTAGGACAGTTTATGCTACAAATGGACACATGATTGTTTAATGTCAACTTGCTGGCACCAAAACCTGATAAGGACTTTGAAAAGATATAATAAATATTGTATATTGTTTGTAGGACAAAAATAGGTAATTTTTTTTCAGAGTCAGATTCCATTTCTTCAGCTAAAAAACAAAAATAACACAACCAGTGGTTTTGAAAACATCCCCAGCAGACTCATGACAGACAGATTGTTACAAGATACCCTAAATATTGATTCAAATTGTAACCACAAAAGCAAATTTTTTTGCAAAGTAATTTTATTTCATATGAACTTTTACAAACAGATTCTTCATTTACTTTTTCACAAGTGCAGGATTTGTCCACCAGTGGCACCCAAGAAGTCCATCTTTCAACTACAAAACATCTGGCTCAGAACAAGACAGTATTTAGATTTTCTTTTTGATGTAATTACAAGAACAATAACAATTCATTCATTCATTTTATGTTTCCATATTTAAATAAACACTGAGATCATATCACATTTACTTGAGGCTTGAATACAATAAAAAGAAAGAAAGAAATAATTGTACAATGTATTGAGAACTATGCTATTTATTGAGAACTGTGTTATTCAAAAACATCTGACAAAAGGGTGAATCTAAACGCAATGCCCTCCACATTTTAACAGACTTCCTCAACTTGATGGCACCAACACCCGATCTAAAGTAAAAGCAAAAAAGGGGGAAAAAATGAAAAACAGTCAAAAACAATGTTAATTTTGAGTCACAATGTTTTGGCAGTTGTGCGCTGTTAAAACCTTGACAGAGTATTCCAAGGTGTTTCAAGGCTTATTTATCATTACTTGTTTTTCCCCCTAGTTGGTTTTAATCCTGTCTCTTACCAACAGCATTCTTCTTGTAGTAAATCAGCCCAGCAAGTAAAAAGACCAGACCCAGCACCAGCCCTGCGGTCCCAACAGCAACCTTGTTTCTCTGTGACTGGGGCATAGGATCTGAAAACACATATACACAAATTTACACACAGTCCAATTATATCTCTTCTATCTACCCTCAAGTCAAACAGATATGCCTCTGTTTTATTTAACAACCTACAGCTTCTATGACTCCCTTACCCCAGTCATAAAGTTTGGGCTCCTTGAAGCTGGCATGCTCCACCATACATGTGATTTTCTCCCCAGATCTCGGTGTGTACTCCAAAAGTGAGTGAATCTGGTAGAGCCAATTTCCATTGGATAACTCTTCAGTGGAGCTCACATCAGATGTCACTATCTTCCCATCTCTCAGCCATGTCACATTGATTTTTTTGGGATAGAAGTTGTATGCACTGCAGATAAGCATGTTCGGATGGTTGCTGCTCACAATGTTATGTGATGTCAGCCTGATGTATGGCTCAACTACAGGAAAATGCCCACAGACAAAAAAAGATTATAAAATCCCAGTTCAAGTACTAGCAAATTTAAATGAAACTTGCATAGATTATGCTGGGTTCTGCAATGCTGGAGATAGCGACCCACACATTACAGTTTAAACGTTTTGCACATATGACATAGCAGTGTAATATATCCTGGGGAGTAATGATAGGTAGAAGGGAAGAAGTACAAGACAAAATAGTGAGAAAACATATTTTGGGTTACCTTTTAAAGGCTTGATAGGTACTCCTTTGATATTTAGGTTTATATTACTGCAAAATTTGAACTTCAATTATGCATCATTAGGGAGAAACTATAATAATTTTTTAGTATTATCCGTGGCCCTCTGCAAAAAGTAGAGACCAAAAGCAGGGCTAGAGATATTAAACTTAATATTAATTAATATTAAACTTAAATACACCAGTATTTAGGTGACCAGTACCAAAACTCCAAAAGAGTGATCTGTCACTGCTGGTGGTGTCAATAAGTAACAGTTCATGATATCATTTCAAAAGTGATCATATGATACTATTGTACACAGCTTATAGTTTAAGATAGTGTTAATATTTGCTTTGATTACCATGGTAGTCCTGATTATTGCCATGGAATTAGATATGGAGCAATTCAGAGCTATAAAGTTTCTTATTGACACCAGATAACTACACTTGTATTTTGCAGGGTGTAATCTGAGGTAAATGTAAACTTAAAAATCACCTGATTTTGAAAGAGCTTCAACTGCTGGTGGCAAAAATGTTTTGCATTTGTCCAGATTCCTCTTTTCATCATTCATAATAGATGGGTTCTTGTTAAGTTTGTCTGCAATCTCCTTCATTTTTTCTGTGGAGCCCGAAAACTTTCCAGAAGTGCTGTTGTATTGTCCAAGAAACATTTTGTTAATGTAGAATTGTTCCAGATACACACTTTCATTAGTTGAAGTCAGCTGGCAACGACTTACACCATAACCAAAGAGAGCACCTGTAAAATTAAAGCACAAGACATTATTGGCATTATCATTACCTTTTTCATTCAAGAGTTTCTTACATACAATTTATTTTATTTGTATTGACGAAAACAAAGGTGGAAATATGCTGGGCTACTTCAGCTTAGAATAAATGCCAACTGTACAACATTTCAGAGGAGATATTGCACTTTTCACTGTCCCAGTTGCAGCTAGTACTAGTTCCAGATGAGCGATGAAAGCATAAATACAAGGCATTGTTCCGTAAATAAAGCACAGCATTTTGGCAAAAATTATGACCACAATATGATGTAATATTGGCTGAAAAAAATTAACTGCATAGTTTTAGTGTTTATGTTAGAAAAAAAAACCTCGCTATTTGTACTCATGATTCATAGTCATGATTAAAAAAAAGACACAGAATGTGTGTCTATGTGTGTATGAGGACGTCTCACTGTATTTTACCAACAGCCGTGAACGCATCAGTAACTGGGTTGTTTGGAGAAAGTGAGGTCTGTTTCTCTCCGACAGGAGTTACAGCTGCAGGGAAGCGGCTTGGTCGAGATTAAGGTGGGGGGGGGGGGGGGGGGGTCACACACATGTTGAGAAACACGGAGGGAGGGAGTCCGACCGTCGTCAGTCTTCCGGGGTTAAAGTCAGCCAGCTTGGCCCGCAGCCCGGCCGCCTAAAACTGCCCCAGATTCTCCAATCCAATCACACGTGTCATCACATGTGGATTTCACACAGTTTTTTTGTTCATTCTTGTCTACAATCTGTCAGGAACAACAACACAGTTCAACACTAGTACACGCTGATTTAATATTACTTACCTGCTCTGAGAAATGACAGGCACAGGCACAGAAAGGAAAAGGAGCGGTGCACATGCATGACAGGGATCCACTGAGAAACACACAGGTAGAAAGTCCATTGAGCTCACACAGGCAGCATGAGGAAGTGAAGCAAAAACCAGAGCAAAACATTTTGTTACTGGAAGAAGGTGTGGCAAGATTATTATTATTTTTTTTTTTTGCTTTGACAGGTGTGATAGAACAAACACCACTGTAAGCTGCAATCAGTTGTTTGTTTGAAATTTCATTGGTAAAAAAAAAAAAAAACTACCTTACTTCTTACAAAAAGATGGTCTTCTGGTAATCTGTGACAACGTTTTGTTTTATTTTGTCCAATTTGATATTAGTAAGTAAGTAGTAGAGTAATTTATTCATCAATTTAATTCATTAAATGTTGAATTTGGAAAGACCTAAATAAACTGAAAGACTGTGAAAAGCAAAGGGTTTTTACACAATCCGATATTGCATACCCAAGATATGATCATGATCCATTAAGATTTCACAGAATGAATCTGACGAAAGATCAGTTTTCTTTTGACCATGAAAAGCGGAAGTGGGAATTTTTCTTTCATTGTGGATGTGTGTGTAGGAGTGAAGTGTTTCTCGGTTAAAAAGCTGTTGAATTCTGTCGTTTTTCATTGGATCTACCGACCTTTAAGTTTATTCTGGGAAAATTTCTGAAATGCAATATACAGTCTTTTCTATAAGCATCAGTAAATGATCTCATTACAATAATAACTAAATGTCGTCTCTATACACCACGAAAATGGATTCGAAACTGTTTTGGAAATAAGCAGTTATCTTTATTGTTCCTGCAGAAATAATTGGCATTTTACTGACACTTTGAGTCAACAAATAAGTACTTTTTGTAATGTGTAGGAACTAAATTCTAATTAAAGCTGCAATGAACGATGAACAGGCTCTCGCAACCTGGAGCCCACTGGACTTGCCCCCCACCTGATTGCCCTAAAACCGAAAATGTTTTGTCAGAGGTGGGGTGTGTGAAAGTTTCACTCAAGTGTTCATTGTGTGGTACTAGACTATAACCCGTCACTTATATGTCAAGCTGTGTTGTAATATTGATGTTGAGAACACAATGTAACTGCAATATGAATCTTCCTCTTCCACTTCCTCTGTCCAGTAAAAGGAACAGTGTGACCATGTGTGCCATATATAAGGACTGCATGTTTTATGGCAACACATCAAAATTGGCAGCACTGAGAAAATGTGAAGTCATTTGTATTAAAGATGAAGGAGAAGTTTGTGAAAGTATGAGGTATGGAAATTGAAATTTCAGACCACATGGCCGACTTCCTGTTTGAGTTAACACTTGGGTCTCTGAGACTCTTTCTGATTCAGGGCTCGATACATGGGGGTACCGATTTATGTATGTCTACGTCAACCCTGAGTGAGGGTCTCAATTTTCTTGATTTTCAAGGTAGCACCGTTGAGCCATTTTGTGATGTGCATTCCTGCAACCCATAAAATATAGAAATTTACATGCCATCCTGACATGACAACCATGTGTAGTGAGCTTCGGCTGACATTTAGACCCAGAAGAACTTAGCCAGTGATTCCTACAGATGCAATAAGGGTCTTGCACTGTTGAGCGCTCAGACCATAATTGCAAGAAAACAATCCTGTGAGCTGATGTGGAAGTACATGGGCAGCTGAAATTGTATAGAAAAAATACACTTTCAGAGAAAATTAAATCAAATTTGTATTAATTTCAGTTTATTAAAATTCAGTTACAAAAGAATACATTTTATTTTAAATATGCAGTTAAGTTCAGTTTTACAAAGCCATTATTCAAATACCGTTTACCACATATTGCTGGCTATTGTGATTGATGTAGTATTTCCCCCTGAAATTTAGGGAAGTAGAAATATAAAGTATCAAACAGGTGAAGCACTCATGTAAATTGCAAGCACAGTAAAAAAAACACTTTCATTGTTAAGTGTGTTCATGCATACAATGAATTTGAATCCAGTTTCCTAATCTTGAGAAAATGTACTTTTTTCCCAGCACATTGTCACGTAGCACATACCCACAGCAGAATCTCAGGATCTCTATGTCAGAACATTTTACACAAATAAAAAAAATTTGTAAAACCATTGAGTGAAAACTCAATATTCATGACAAATATCAGGGTTACAAATAATAATATCTTAAAGGATATCAGGTATATGTATTGAAACACTGTTGATAAATGGCTGTGGCTTTCATTTTTGTGTCCACAGGAAATTGTTTGCTTCCAAATGTTTATAAAGTTTCAACATTTAGATTTATTATATAACATAACTTGTTCTTGAATGAGCTATAACAGGTCCAATATCCATACCTATCTTTAACAAATCTAATCATGCTTAGTTAAAAATTAAATGGTCAACTTTTGCATTACAATTGATTAATACAAACCCAACCAACAAGTATTGTGTGTGCAAAAATATTAATTTGTATCGCAATTATCTACAATTTTGGAATAGCGCCCTTTGGCAATTAAGTATGTTCCAGCTGCAATGCCCACAAAGCCCATAGTCAGGCCAACTCCACCGAAAATATCTGGTCCAAGACTTTGATGATTAAATTCAGGTTCTGTGGAAAAAGAATGAGAAAGTATGTATTATTACAGGCACAATGTAGGATTTTACAATTTATGATTTTAATAATGAGCTGCTTATTAAATAAAACTATCACCCCAGAATTTTGTTTTAGGCTTATCCAGAGACATGTGCTCAACAGTGCAGCTGTAAATGTCCCCCTCCCTTGGTGTAAACGTCAAGGTTGACAACTGGTAGAAGGTCTGATCGCTGTTAGGATAATATCGACTGAGTGTCACCCCCTCTGACACTGGATGACCATTTTTAGTCCAACTGACTTCAATGAAAGGTGGGTAGAAATCATACACAAAGCAGATGAGGGTGTTTTCAACTCCCTCCTGAACTTCATCTGCAGGATAGATGACACTCTCGGGGGCATCTTTAGTGAGTTTTGAGACAAATCAAATCCTTTATCAGCATTTCATCAATTGCATCCCGACAAGTATCACTGTTGAGGTCAATTGACTTTTTTTCATTAATAAAGCATACCTGACACTTCTGCTGGATTTTTCTCCTCTACTTTGAAGAATGCAACAAGACCTGAACACAGTTTCTTGCCTTTCAAAGCATCTTTATATACATGTAAGCCATCAACCATTTCACTTGGGTCTAATTGAAAAAATGGGGGCACACTGTATACAACCTCATGTCTTTCAAAATCCACATACAAAAACTCAGCGGCATCATATGTAAACTGCACTTCAGTTGTACCATTCTCAAGGCAGCCCACAATACGAACAACTTCATGGGCAACTGAAAAATAAAGTGGAAATTGAGAAAACTATTTCAATATTTGAAAAAAATCCATACTATAGCATAAGTCTTACCTAATAGACTTAAGTATTACTTATTTTTACAGAAATATAGTACAGTACATTTTTAAGTAAGAGCAGAAATGGTACATTTAAATTAATTCTTACTTTCTGAAAAGACGCAGAAGGTATTGAGTATCAGGATTATAATAGTAGAGCACTTCATGTCTGAGAAGAGAACAGGCAACAACGGAGACGCTCAGCAGCAGACTCTTCTTTTCTATTTCCTGTAAGGTTACTCGATCACATGGCCAGATCATGTTAATAATCAAAGGAAGTAATGTGGTGCGTGTTAACAGGAAAGTACAGCCTGTAGTTGGGCAGTTTACCAAGAGTGGGCGGTGTGTCCTGGCAAAGTTGGTATGTGTGTTTAAAAATGAATGGAATTTATTTAAACTAATTACGAAGCACCAAATTATAATAGTCCAGTCGATATATGAGCATAATTATTACATAAAGTGAGTTTTGGTGATTAAATGTTTTAAGATGTCAGGAAAATAACTAACCTACCGTCTAACCTAGTAAATCCAATCCCTGTCCTAAGATTGATCATGACTACACCCCTATAGATGCTTTTATTAGGGGTTAGGATTATCAAAATCTCAGAACTATTAAACAACAACAACAACAAAAAAAAAAACAACAACAACATTTTGTTGAACAAAGGGCTACATCACAATATAGGTGCCATGTAAATTTTCCTTGAAATTTTAAAAATTACATGTTAAAGAAGAGCACATCTTTGTGTATTGCCTCATGTGTAAATTAACCAAGCAATTAATTCATGAGTAGTTGTAGTCACAATCTAGTGCCTCAATAAGAAAGTTCTTAGAAAATACTGACATATTTTTTTCTCACTTGGAATATGTAGAACTACAGCAATGATATCGCATATAATTAAAAAATCATCCGCATCTGCAGTTATGAGAGCTGTTATTTGCTCCATAAGCACAGATTGACCTGCTACCAGTGTGCCTTGGTGTTATGCAAATACCATGTTAAAAGAGAAAGTAAAAGTGATAAAGCATTTAGTTGCATGAAAAATCTGGGTTATGACCATGACCCCTTTATTAAATGAAAATTACTTTTAGTAATATCAAACATGTCGTTGGCCAATTATTAATTTTAGAATAAAAAAAAAAACTAAATCAAATTGAGTTCTTTGTCTCCTCAAACAATGACCAGCTTACATAAATAAGAGGGAGCATGATTTTGCATGTTTAGTCTACAGATGGTGTTGTAGATCCATTTTTAGTGTGCATGTGTCTTTAAATCTGAGCATTGAAAAGAAAAATCGGATAGTGCTTGGACATTGCTATTTCATATCTTAGTTTTTTTTAGTTTTTTTTTTTGGGGGGGGAAGCCAAATTTGTCGCCAGGTCACTTCTTGAACAGATAAACCACTTTGTATCAGATACAGGCTCTTATAGCAGTCCTGTAGCCTTAAACCCACAGCCTTTAACCTGCAGCCTTTAACCTGCAGCCTTAAACCTGCAGGCTTAAACCTACAGCCTTAAACCTACAACCTTAAACCTACAACCTTTAACCTGCAGCCTTTAACCTACAGCCTTAAACCTACAACCTTTAACCTACAGCCTTTAACCTGCAGCCTTAAACCTACAGCCTTAAACCTACAGCCTTAAACCTACAACCTTTAACCCGCAGCCTTTAACCTACAACCTTTAACCTGCAGTCTTTAACCTACAACCTTTAACCTGCAGTCTTAAACCTACAACCTTTAACCTACAGCCTTTAACCTGCAGCCTTAAACCTACAGCCTTAAACCTACAACCTTTAACCCGCAGCCTTTAACCTACAACCTTTAACCTGCAGCCTTAAACCTGCAGCCTTAAACCTACAGCCTTTAACCTGCAGCCTTTTCACCTGCAGCCTTAAACCTACAGCCTTAAACCTACAACCTTTAACCTGCAGCCTTAAACCTACAGCCTTTAACCTACAACCTTTAACCTGCAGCCTTAAACCTGCAGCCTTTAACCTACAGTCTTAAACCTACAACCTTTAACCTGCAGCCTTAAACCTACAGTCTTAAACCTACAACCTTTAACCCGCAGCCTTTAACCTACAGCCTTAAACCTACAGCCTTTAACCTGCAGCCTTAAACCTACAACCTTTAACCTACAACCTTTAACCCACAGCCTTAAACCTACAGCCTTAAACCTACAACCTTTAACCTGCAGCCTTTAACCTACAACCTTTAACCTACAACCTTTAACCTGCAGCCTTAAACCTACAACCTTTAACCTGCAGCCTTTAACCTGCAGCCTTTAACCTGCAGCCTTTAACCTACAACCTTTAACCTACAGCCTTAAACCTACAACCTTTAACCTGCAGCCTTAAACCTACAACCTTTAACCTGCAGCCTTTAACCTGCAGCCTTTAACTCTGCTCACTTTACGGCTGCAGGTTTAAACTTTGCATCATCTGGCCGGCAGGTGGCGCCGGAGGTCCGCAGATGTGACCGGCGCAGCGTGCGGAGGCAGCCGCCTGTTGTCTGTTGCGGGGCTGTCTGCTCGGAGGAGCGGGGCCGGCCTCCTCCCTGACCTGGCTGCTCCGGGAAAAACCGAGCGGGCGGAGAGAGGGCTGGGGATGCACAGCGGGACGGAGGAGACGCAGCTTTACGGGCAAATCCCAGGAATGCTGAAGCTGCTGAACATGGAGTGTGGCCTCCTTCGCGGAATGAACCGTGTGTACGCCGATGTGTCCCGTCAGTGAGTCAGCGAGAGGAAAATATTGGCCCTTACCTCGTTTTTTTGCATCTTTTTTCCGTTAATACTCACATCTGCAATGATGCGGGCTGTGGACGGGAGCAGGGTCGCTGCGGTTCTGCTCTGCCTTTTGGGATACCTTGTCTCCGGCGCTGTCACCAAAACGTTACCGGAGGACACAGTGCCGGAAGGTAAAAACACATTTTAAGGCGTTTGTCCGCCCGCATTGACCGAGGAAAGTGATAGTTAGCCGGCTACTTTGGTGGCTAATGGTGCAGCTAGCCAGCTCGGATGCTGATGTGACCTAAACTTAGCTAACGTTAGCGAGTTAGCTGGTGTCACAGACAGCATGAAACCGGCTTAAAACTGGGTTTTCTGCACCGGGAACACATTGTGGCAGCCCTCTCTCAAACTTTGGGGGTTAAATGTGAGGAGAAAAGGGATTGTTGAGGGCTGAAAACATGCCCTCGTGTTGTCATGTTGAATAAGTGCAGGACTCAGTCCAGCTGCTGTGATTTCTCATTTTTGGTGTTGCTAACACTGAAGCGCCTTCTCTCTCTTTCTGTCCACCTGGCCACAGTGATCAGCCGGGACCTGGACATGTGTGGTTGTTAGCTGTTCATTTTTACTTGGTGTTTTTTATTTGTTTTTTATTAAGTAAACAAGGAAAATGCTCATGGTCCTATTTTGGATGTCCTAGCTGTTTACGGATAGATCCATTATCTTATCATCTTATGTCATATAATAGATATCATACATGATAGCAATCTGGATATCTTTACGTTTTGGATTATGGTTGAAGGTCTCACACGGCTTGGGCAACTTACTTTTAAAGATAAAATGTTGAACCAACAAAGGAAATTTTGAGGGTCACAGAGCGATAAATAACTGGAATCCTAAAAACATTGCAAGAAAAACATGAACTAAATGTTTTATAAACTAGAGCTGAAGTGCTTCCATTTATTACTTGGCAATTATTTTGATTGTTTGGTTTTGTGTTTCTAACTGGTGGGATCTCATAGTGCCACCTTTGGCTCGGACATTTTTACCACTTTTCTGAGGTTTTTATAGAACAAATGATTAACTGAGGAAATAAACAGATGCATAAATAATGACAATTGGTAATCTGACCCAAAAAATTATTAACAGAGATAGTAACTACAGAGAGTCTTGACACTAAGTAAATCATAAATCTGGAGTGGATAAGGAAGTGGTGAATGAATATGTTCATATCATTCTGTCAGGCCTCTACAAGTCTTTGAAAACCTGAGTGACAGGGCTATCCCATCACCACAGCAGCAGACATGCAAACTTCTGAAAGCCAGCATGAATCATGCTAATCTTTTTGCATCTCATTCAGTATCTCACTTCAAAGTTATTTCTTCCCAGTCGCTACTAAAGTGGAGCCACATTTGTTTTATCTGCTTTCATCTCTTCACTTACATGTTCCCTGTCGTCTGTGTTCATTTACTTGTCGGGCGGCCCACATTTGGTCCTCATGTTACAACTGTGTTTGCAGCACGAGTTTGAATGTAAACATGTAGTAATCATCACTATGAATCAGCCAGAGCTGTAAAATCAAAAACCACACTGTTGTTTTGACTCTAAATCTTGGAGGTAGTTTATAATATTTTAGAATTTCGGTTAAAAATTCAAGAAGAAGAAGCTCTGTTTTACGTATAAAACAATATAGGAATCCCTTGATCATTTACAAGATAGAAATACTTTGAAGTCTTTCCCAGCCTCTGTGTGTCTTCTGTGTTTTCCCTTTCGTTCTCTTCCTTTTTACGGCATATACTTTGCCTCAGATTGACTTTCACTTGTCCCCAGGGGCGCATGTTCAGGTCGATACTGAAGATTTCTCCTTGGTTGTCCTGCAGACAGTATGGAGAGTGGAGCCATACGGAAATCTACCCAAAGATATAAATCTCACTCGCATAACTGCTGCCCATAATAGGCATTGCACTGCATTGCCAAAAGAAAAACATTCAGCTGATACTGGACAAGGGCTGCCAGGAAGTGGACAAACCATATTGTCACCAGCTAGCCAAGCTTAATGTTAATCATGAGGTGCTTAGAAAAGTTCAGGTCATGAGAAAGCCTTGCGTGTGATGACAGGGTAAACTTGCTGCTTCAACTAGACCTGGGACAGTAATGGTAAGCAGTATTTAGACTGGAATCTTCACTGAGGTGAGATGAAGAGCATCCATAATGTAACCCACTGGCTGTGTTCCCTGCTGAGTTAATGGGATTGGCCACTAAAATCTAATCTTACTTTTAATCCAGATGAAGGAAAATAGCTGGCTGAACACCTATTGATAGCCTGTTTCTGTCTTTATATTGGTTGAGCTTCAACACAAATAGAGAGTGCGTGTGTGATTTTTGTTTACGTCCTATTTTGCCAAGGTGCCTGTGTATTATTTTTATCATCCTCTATGTCCCTTGGTCACACTGAGTGATTCATAAACCATCTTGTCTGCTCTTGTCTTCTTTTTTCCTTTTTGTCTAAGATCAACAGGCTTAAAGTCAGATGTTTGTTAGCCATCTGAATAGTAAACAAATAGCTATAGTCTATGTGGCTGAACAAGTTATTAAATCCAGAAACAAACAACGGTCTGTTGGTGCTGACGGTTGAAAAGGCATTCATGATTCTTGCAGTATTAAAATGTGAACTGGATTTCTCATTTTGTTTGGTATCACTGTAACGATGAATTTTGTGCTTGGCAGTAGGCTACGAGTATTATTATTGTGTAAATGATATGAAATGTCAGGGTATTGGCAACATTATCCATATTATAGAATATACTTCAAAAAACTGCTTTATTATTTGTGTGATATATTATTAAACAACATGTATTTAAAATAACTTACATTGTAAGTTGTTTTACTATGATGATTTGGGTGTTCTATGATAGTGTAGTTCGTCTAGGTTTTAATCTGCAGACCTCTGCTCCTACATTCGTCATCACATGATTTCTGCTTCATAATCAACCTTGTGGTTCTAATTTAGCTAGTGACATTTTCCCTTCTTGATTTAATACATCCTGCATTTTCCAGATAACTTTCTGGAAACATACCTCACAGTTTCCTAAAAATTTGCTTCATATTTCCAAGGAGGACCTACAAAATTTCAGGATTTCCAAATTCGACAGTAAATATAACAGTCACAGTAAATACAATAACCTCTGAGTTAACAAGAATGGAATCCTGTGGAGAATGTTTTAATTTTTATTATCAGTTTGAAACAAAAAAACTAAGAATTTCCATTGACTCTGAAAACAACTGCATGCGACCAATAAGCAGACTAGATGAACAAGTAGCAATGTTTCTGCTTTTCACTACTGTTGCGGCTGCTTTATGTAATAATGACCCAAATACTATACATCAACACATCACAATGTTACTGTTATCACAATTATGTAGCCGAATATGGTGATTTCATTATTCAGTGGTGTCTTAACATTCTCTGATGTCGACTTCTTAACTACAGGGAGCTGCTGCCTTTCTGTGTCTGATAGTTAACTGAACATGTTTGGGTTTTGGACCGTTGTCCTGTTTAAATGAGATACAATTTTTTACAAAATGGACTGTTACCATAAGAAACATGATACATAAATTTAATCCTCCATCAGATGAAAGTACCAAATTATCTGCACTTGCAGCTTGTTGACAATTATTTTAGTTTTACTAATGTCATTACGATTTGAATTCTTTTGGGGTTTCTTTTCACTGGCATCTGTTTGATCCCAAGTAACTTATTACAGAGCACTGATTCTATTGAACAATGTGAACACCAGTGTGGCTGCAATTATAATGTAAAGTGTTGTTAACACATGAGCTTTCCACTTAGCCTCATGTTCAGAAAGCATCTGTTTGCCTGTCCTATGTTTGGAAGAACACCAAAGCCCTTCACACACACCCAGTTTCTCACACCTCACTTTCATGGATCAGAAATACTTTGCCTCTGTGTAATTTCTGATTAATACACCAAATATGCATTAATTTAAGCTGAAAACATGCACACACTGTTCTCAGTGTTTTGTTTTGTTTTGTTTTTTTTCATCGTGGGTATACCCACATTCATGCAAACATACTCAATCACCCAACTGCTTTGTCTGATGTTGCCTGAGACAATTGGTCTGGGATAACAGTGTTGGCCAGGCAGAGCTCTCTTTGATACCTTCGTCCTCTATAAGGTACTCAACACACACAGATATAATGAGAAGCAGCTATTAGGACACTATTACAATTACAATATCACACATATTTTTCAGATCAACCATCTTCCTCTCCTGTGTTGGAGCAGAGAGGAGACTCCTAGCTTGTTTAACAATGATGTCACCACAGTACAAATTTATTGGATGAGGACTGGGAGGGGACTGTTGCATTTGTGTGTGCGTACATGTCAGTCTGAAGTCTCCCAGGGGAGATCTTTTAAAGTGAGCACAGCTGGTACCCCTCACTGCATATCAGTGGGAGTGGGACAGGAAGTGAGGTCATGATCACTCCAGCACAAACACCAAATCTCAGTGCAGTGGGGAGTCTCTGTGGAGGGGAAATCCAGCCCTCTTTTTCTCTGCTGTGACAAAGCTAGTATGATTAAAAAAGGAGAAATGAAGTTAAGGGTCAGAGCTGACCTTCACAGCAAATCTGTCACATTGTTGATAATGTGTTTGGTTTTGGACCGACACACTGGCATGGCTTAATTTCACCATATAACATCCAGCCATTCAAAGGTATAATTTGGGGTACAGCTCTTAGGTGGAGCCTGCACTCAGGCTGAACTCACTAACTCTCTGTCTTGCCAGATATTGCCAGAGTGGTTCCTTGCTGACCGCAGGATCCCTGAGTTGAGGGGGAGGGGGATTAAATCTAGCTGTGTGAGCATGTGTGTCGCGGAGGGTGGAGTTACAGGAAAGAGTTACAATTAAATTCAGTAGTGTGTACGGTGACTACGGGGGAGGTGGGTATGTTTAGGTCAAGGGAGAGGGAGATAAAAACTCTTTCAGCCTTAATTGAGAGGTCGCTATGGGTCAGCCATCAGCCAGTAATCAAAAAGAGCCCATGTTGTCAGTGTGGGTTTGTGTGGTTGTTCAATTATACTCTTTCTTAAATCAAGTTTTTTTTTTTTCCCTCCTACCTTTGGGATATGAAGCTGAAATTGACTTTCACTTGTTTTTCAACTTGTGATTAGATCGTACACTTTTTGCTCAATGTGTTTCTGGACAGAATCTGTGACAACCCAACCCTTGAGAAAAATAAGTATAACTATGTATTGATCAAAATAAATGCAGATCAATTTCCCGTTGTGCAGTTACTTGCTAAATTGACTAACACCAACATCTGACATGGTTCAAAATGGATTTTACAAAGTCATGCAGTTTGTGGGACACATCTTGCACTGTGTAACAGGCAATAATGTAAAATTGTTGTAATCCTTTGTGATGCATTCTTCAATCAAGAGGCTGGCTGTTTTCAATTTTTATGTTCCTCATCTCCATTAGAGAAGGTGTCCATCTGGACAGTTGTTTTTCCCCTCTGGTCCAAGGCTTCTTTGAGAGAGGGAAAAGGACCATTGTTTTAGAGGGGAAGTGCGTTTGGCAAGAGTCCAGGAAATGGTCTGATGGCCGTCACTTTGTAATTTGCCAGGATGTGGAATGTTTTCTCTGTGCATAGGAGGCAAAGGGCCTGGCACTGAAGCAAAACCCACTAAAGAGATGACTGTATCTTCAACTACTGTAATTATAACACAACAGTTTTTCATTTATTTTTCTGTCACACTGTGCAAGACTCAGTTTCTCCTTTGATTTGCTCGCAGAGGTGACTCTGAAGGTCCACCTGAGTGATGCCAGCACTCACCAGCCTTTGGGAGGAGCCACCATACAGCTTTTTACCAACAACACATCTGTAACCACAGAAACCTCATCGGCTGATGGCAACACCTACCTGCGCTTCCCCTACCGCTTAGGGACACCACTGATTGTCACTGCAACTAAACAAGGATATGTGCCAAACTCTGTGCCCTGGACACCGTCTAGATTACCTGGTAAGTCTATGTGTCACTATCTATCTGTGTGTTCGTCTATGTGTTTCTGTGTGAGAGCGATTCTTCTTGGGACAAATGCAGTATTTTGCTATGAAATAGCTACGTTATGATGAGGAGTGTTGGCTTGCTGGTCATTCATTTCGATGAATGCTGCTAAATTCTTTGTGTGTGTGTGTGCGCGTGTGTGTAAAAATAAGAATTGTGCGACTTTGTGCCAGGTGTGTGAGCTAATAAGTGGAGGGCTCCATTACTAATTTATTAAAGTAGATGCCAAAACCCAGCATGGGGGCTGCTTAAGCTTCCCTTTCACCAACACACACTCAAACACAAAATACCTCCCAAGAGGCTGCAGCACTTTGTCTACGTGTCTATATATGTCTGTGTGTATGTGTGTGTTTTATGGTGGTGGGTTATTAGAAGCCAATGGAATGGCAGCCAATTGGATTATCACGCTTACCAGCTCTGAACAATGGGGGAGTGAAAGGAAGGAAGGAAGAGAAGAGAAGTGCAGTTTGCTGGGTCACACTTGTGTCCTGCACATCAGACAGGATGAAAGCAGGACTATTAAAAATGCATAAAGATGGTATAATGTCTTTTTCTGTCTGATAGTGATCAGTAAAATGGCCAGGTGGATTGCAGTTTTTCATTTATCTGATGATGAATTTATTCTTTGAGTTAACATGTACACTGTGTGGTTTTATCTGTGTCCCAGTGTTTTCATCCATCAGCCTGGTCCTACTACCAGAACGAGCTGCTACACTGATGGTGTATGAAGATGTTGTGGAGATAGTGTCAGGTTTACAAGGTAAACACAGTGTTTTGCATACGCATCGATATGCCTGTGTGTGTATAAGTTTAGCTGCTTACCCACTGTTTACTGGTATGGCTCCTTAACTAAAGACATTTCACATGTCACAGAAGTGCATGTGTAGACAGTGAAGTTAAAGATAGCTAGATTAAATTTAACTGCTTCAGTTATGCATGCTGGGTCACACTGTCATGCTGTCCTGGTTTACTAGTGGAACAGAACCATTGTTAATGTTATGAGTAACACCTTTATCTACCATAAGTGTATGTCTTCTATGAAAACGAAATTTCACATCCCCATGCAACAAAGAGTTTTTGTTTGTTTGTTTTGGGCTGAAAGAAGACATTGAATACTGCAGTTTACAGCTAACTAAGTATTTTAGAGGACTGCTTGCAATATGCTTTAGGACATAGACAATGAGGAGTACAATAAGAACATGAAAAGTGATGCATATTCTACATGTCTGTCTTTGAAAGAGAAAATATGCTGTTAAAATATAGACTAATTGTGTAACAAATTTTATTGGTGATTAAAACTTCAGTCCTGAGTCTGCGTGGATGCCTGTAGGCATGGAAACACCAGGTGGTTTCTGTGTTGCATTCAAGTTCAGTACTTTAAATTATAACAACGTCTTTGTTTTGAGCAAGTAAAATAAATAACATGCTGTCTGCCTAACACCTGCTTGCTAGGTGGTGGGATTTCAGCCCTGTTAAAATCTTATTCCTTCACTCTTTCATCCCATCAAAATGAAGGCTGAAAAAATCCTATTAATTTATTTGCTTTTAATAAAAAACTAAGCCAGTGGCCTACACGTACATCAAATGGGCTAATGCCAAGTAAGATTTAATATATTTGATCATTACAAATCCTCCTTGAGCCACATTTACGCAACTATAAATAACAAAACTCCTTAGTCACACTCTGTTAAGATGTCTGAAATTACATTAGATAGGGTTTTTTTACTCAGGCAAAATCAATTTAGTCTTTTTGTCTGCTTCGCCTTTTGTGTGTCTGACTGACAAAGGAGTAATTGAATGTGTAAGCTGTGTTGTCTGACTTAAATAAACTTCAAAGACACAACACACACGTACAAATACTATTAAAATGTTAAAGCTCTTAAATGCACACTGCCTATAGCACGTGCCGAGCTGAGCATTATTACTCCCCTCTGTCCAACACACACTTTGTCATTATGCTGTGAACTTCGATGCCCAGGGGAGAGATAAACCTTGGCGTGTGGCACAAGAAAAAAGAATAAAAGGGGTAGAGGAAGAGGAGTTGGGGGAGGATGATGATACAGTAGGTGCTGGGAAGTGGGGTTGTGGGTGGAGTAGTTGGAGAGAAAAGGGGAGAGAAGGAAAAAGGGGGATGGGCACAACAGTGTCCAACAGAAGGAGGAACAGATGAGGTGAAAGAAAAGTGGAGGGAAAAAAGAGAAGAGTTTAGGAAGCAAGCACACAAAGGACAGAAATGGTCTGTTTTCTTTTCACAAATACAGAGGCACAGAAAACAAAATACATTCACATCTGACTTTAAAGAACAAGGTTAGAAGGACAGAAATATTAAACTTAATAGATGCACTCATACTGCAGAGCCAAAATTCATTTCGAGTACAACTAGAAACACAAACACAGCGAACACTCGTATACAGCTGGATCTCTGTCTCACTGCTCAGGAATGTGAGCTCTGCACAGTCAAACCACAATGACTTCACCTTGGCAGAGTCCAGCTCCATGTAATTTTTTTATCTGTATTTCACTTTAAGAGTAATTGTTAATGACAGGTAGAGATTAGATGGAAGTGGCAACAGGGATAAGTGACAAAGAAACAACTAATTGGACATCCAAATAGCACAAAGGGTCATCAAACTGGCTGAGAAAAAAGGTGCATTGTCTTTAGTGCATTGATCTAGAGTGACCTCCATGAAGCTCAATTGAGGCTGAGTTTATACACATGCATTAGCTAATGATAAAGAGTAGAAAATTAGCTAACACTGTGAAACACAAATCAGCATGCGAGAGGGCTTGTTTATGTTTCAACTGAATTAAAATTTATTTATTTTATTTATTTATTTATTTTATTAAATCAGTAACACTTTTGACTAAAACAAATTTTTAGTGTAATTTCACCTTTTTGCAAAACTCTTTTCACTCATTAAAACAATCTATGCACTGAGATACATTTGCAATACATAATGGTACCACAGTTAACTGAAATTAAACACAGTCAAAGCGCATAGTTTACACAATGTTATGATATCCTATAATGGAGGAAAATAATCTGAGAGACAGATGAGGAAGGTAATCACCATTATACACACACTAGAGTTTGGTTTGAGGCTGAATGGCTCAATTAATCCCCTCTTGAATGTCATTCTGAAGTTGCAAAATCACTACACATTTTAAAAGAACATCCCCAATGAATGAATGATTTGCAACACTGACCACATTTTTCACAATGGCTTGCAGAGAAATCACAACTTGATCACAAAGGCAGGAAACCGAACTGAAATACATAAATGGTGTTTTGGCATTAACTCCAAAATTATAACATAGGTACTTTGAGGTACATAGGAATATTGGAGCAGCTATATGCCTTGACTATAGAGTGGTCGGTAGCAAGTTCACAGGAAACAGGGAGACAGACACAGGAAACAACACACAGGGTCATTGTGAGTCATCATCAAAATCTTGGCATCCAGGATGCTCATAAAAATTCAGGGACAAATTAGAGGAAAAAGATTTCACTGTCATAGCATTGTGATTACGATGTAGAACAACTGACACATTCCCAGATATATTTTTGCTTGTGACCTTTAATCATGTCATCTTTGTCATTTAAAAAATCCACAATGAATATTTTGAAATAGTTTGAATACTGAAAATCCAAAAATTGCTGAAGCTTTTCTGATCTCTAACATCTGTGTACCTGTTACTGTCTAAGGTTTCAGACGACAGCCCAGTGTTCATTTCCAGCGCAGAGCTCTTACTCTTCCTTCCAACACTTCCTATGCCAACCTGACTGCTCTGCTCACCGTGGCCAGCTCCCCCTCACACATCCAGCACTTTCCTCACCTGCAGGTTCTCAGTGGCAATGGCACAGGTGAGGCTTGAGCTAATGAATGGTAACAGTACAAAGGAGAAGGCACACAGTAGAAAAAGGGATTAGCAGAATTGGGCAAAGATGATAGGTGATGAAGCTGTGGGAGGAGGGGGGATAGTAAAGAGAAGGAAGATAGAGACAGACAATAACTCCTGTGTGTCCTCCGTGTTATATCACAAGCCCTGTGTCCACACGCTTTCAGGCATCCTCATCTTGGCGTGTGTGTGTGTCATAGGATGTTTTGTGTCCTCCTTTCTCCTTCAGGTCGAATACCCCTTAAAAGCTCCCCCTCCTCACAGCATGTAGCCATGCTAGCCCTCCAGGCAACACAAGCATACTTGTGCTTTGTGACACTTTCCAATAACAGTGGCTCAGTTGTTTCGCTCACCTCTTGTTTTCTTTCTTTTCTGTCTTTCCTTGTTTTCTTTCTTGTCGTGTCTTTCCCCTGATGACTTCTATGTTATCCTCAACACTCGCCCTCCCGTGCACCTTACTCCCACTCCCTTGAAAAATGTTTTTTGTCATTCTTCTGTTTCTCTCACAGGGACTGAAAAGTTTGAGTTGACCCCTGTAGCAGCCATTTCTGTTCATCTATTGGCCAGCGATGGTGCAGAGCTGCAGGTGAATGAGCCAATCACAGTGTCCGTTCCACTGCCGGCTGACAGTGGTCTGAAGGAAAACGATCACATCCCTGCTTGGAGATTTGACCCACGCATGGGTACGTGCTGACAGAAAAAAAGGGCTCTGACTTTGTAGGTTCAGCAAAGCTCAGCATCTTTGTTCTTTACATATCTGTTCCTATATATTTTTCACTAACCTCTCTAGAGGATAACTTGGACTTTTATTTTCCTCTACAAAAATTAGTCTTAATTCAGTGGCTAAATGATTTGTGAAATTGCCAGAACGGTTGAATTAATGCGCACATTCACACCATCCAACCAAGCCTGTGGCTCTGCATCAGACAAATGAAAATCAAAAAGTCTGCAGAAATCATGACGAACATAAGGCGCCACATTAAACTGTAAACGAAAACATGAGGACTTCTACAAATTACAGGATTGGACCATGGATGCTTAATCTTCCCAAGCTGTTAAATCTTTCACAAGCGCTAAAAGCTCTTTGATGCTGGCTCCTACAGCAAAGACCCTTCAAGTCTCTCCTCACCCAACGATTTGTTTCAGTAGTCTTAAATCTGTGATGTCCCACACTGTGACACACCCAGTTTCTCTTGGACATGCTTTTCTGAAAGACAGTCATTAGATTTTAGACTCTGCGTACATTAGTCTCACATTTCCACATCTACTGTTTGATTACATTTGTGCTGCAGAGAGGTCTGTTAGGACCTATTAAAATTCTTCTGTTGAAACAAAATGTACTTGGTGGGGAGCAGAAGAGATTAGTCAATTAATCGCCTTGTATAACAACTGAAAAATTTTCAACAAAGAAATATGAAGCTATTTTGGTAATCAATAGATGACATATCTTTTAAACTCTACACTAAGTGTTTAGTTAGGGCACTTGGGGAAAAGTGATACTGATGCATTCTCAGCTTTCAAGTTTACATGCAAAACTTCTTATCAAGCAGTTGCTCAGTCATGTGTCAGGCAGATGCAACAATGAAAACGATATTCATCAGGATCTGTGTTTGTGTCCAATGTTCTCTCTTTTTCTTACTCTAACTTTGGTCTCTGCCCAGCTCAGAGGGAAATGTGTTCCACAGTATGCACCAGTTAATCGCTGATTTTGTCTATCTGCTCTTTGGTGCTTGGCTGGTAGTGTGCAGTGGGTTCCTAGATTGTTTTAACTGTCTGTACAACAAAAAAAAGAGCATCAGTAAGATTGACGAAAGTGAGCCAAAACAGCAGATAAGAGCTGCTCCACTACAAAACCCAGCTGAGCAAAAGGGAGCTGCATAGTCAAGTGAATATTTGACCAAAATACGTTTGGATTTAGGACTGTTGATTAGACAATAAAATTTGTTTGAATATATAGCTATTAGGCTATGAGACATTGTGAGGTAACTGTTAAACAATTAAATATAAATGAATAGCAGGTTATTTAACATTGATAACCTGCCACAGGACCTCAACTAATAGACTGGTAGATAATATTATGTTTGAACATGTCCTGCCTTTTATCAAATATAAAAGGAATCTCTTTTTTACATGAGATACTCATGAGATACAATATATTGGTGTCAAGTACAATGGAGATCTTTAAAAAGCAGAACACAACTGCTGCTGGGTTTGCAGTCCACGCTGTTATAGTTACGACTATATAAACTTGAATAAGATTAGCAAGCCACTCACAGGCATAAATGTCGTCTACATTAAACCATTAAACATATTTTATGAGACTAGTACTTTTCTAAATCCGCCATTAAAATATTCCTGTTAGGAATGGAACATTTTATTTGGCCAATCAATGTTTTAAAAACTGCATCATCTTTCCTCTAATGATGCTTTAAAGAATTCAGGGCTCTGTTTAAAGTACCCAAAGTATCAACATTCAGAGCTCATAAAAGTAGCTTTGATAAAAGCTCAAAGTGCATACACATGCAAGCACAGTTGTAGCCTACACACAGTTTGTAGCACTGAGTATTTCCACAACAGAAGCCATCTCTGCACCCCTCTCTGGGTTACATCTCATGTTCCTTAGCAACCTACCAAATAAGTAGCACAACAGAAAGGCTTAGCTCCTGATTGAATTTTCTTCAATGAACTGTTGTTTGAAGTGTGTGTGTGGTTATTTATGTGTTAAACTCAGGATAAACAAAAAAAAAAAACTCACTTCAACAAAGAACATTGAAATGTGTCTGTTGCCTTCTGGAGAAATTCTTCAGCATAATAAAAGCTCCCTCACAATGAAGCCAGCATTGTTTATGAAGCACGCACATAGACAAGACGTGAACTGACACACACACTCATGCACACATGCAAAAACCTGTTTGCCTTGTTTAACAGGCAACATCTCATGTATTGTTAGATGGTAAGTGGGCATGAGGTAAAATGTCCCATTGAAAAACATCAATTTGTGTGTTAATCATAAATAGAAACATCTTCATCCTGTGATGATGCAAAAGATTAATATCTGTGAACCAAGAAACTGAACAAAAACAGATCTGTTCTGACTTGTTGACTTTGCATGAATGGGCAAGAATTCATGAAGTTAATCCAAACTGTGTTGTTATAAATGTTGCATTACATCTGAGCAGTTACCACTGTTCTGTATGGCAGCGTGGGAACAGAGTCATTTACTGTCTTCATTAAACAGGTCAATCACACAGAGAGGAGTCCCCTGTGGAAACAACGCATCCAGAGTCAGGGCGAATCTGGGCAGGGCTGGGCACAGGCCTGTGTGTGTGTGAGAGAGAGAGAGATGTGCTGAGTCACACAGCTTCTCTCATTTCTGCCTGTGTTGCCTCTTGTACCTTTCCTCTTATCTCCCCCCGCATTCCCTCCAATTGTCTGCTCGTTTCCTTGTTTTTTCCTTTACCATCTCTTGTATTTGTTACTTCTTTGAGTATCCTCCTTGTCTGGTTTCCTGCTGAAGATCGTGCTAGATTCCTGGCAACTTGGTTTTGATAACTAAAACATAGGAACAAAATAACTCACCATGCTAGCCCTGAGACCCTGAGAGAATGGGAAGTGTAAAGGCCCAACTGAATGTTTCCTCCTGGAGCAGATTTAATGTGAGCCAATCAATCAGTGCCTTTGGCTTTGTTGTGGTTTTGGGTACTGGCATGGTTGAAGCTCCTATTATGCTCCCATTCAGAGACTCTCGCTGATATGTGACTGAGCATGCTGCCTCCCTGTGGGGAGGTTCTGCCAAAACATGCTCTAATTTCACAATCAAGTGCTTGAAGTGGTGGTTTACCATCTGGAAATTAGGGTGTCTGCAAGTTTAAAAAGTATAAAAGCAGTCAATATATATACTATATAAATATTTTCACTTGCCTACTGAAACTTACAATGGTACTAATATAATTGTTTGTTTTTTGTTTTGTTTTTCTTTCAGCACAGTCACACACATAACACGTGGTTGGAGGCTTGTTGTTTAATAAGTGACAAGCAACTGCATATTAAACTACTTTCTACATCGAAAAGATCTCTTTAACTGGCCCTGTAAATGGACTAATACCTCTGTTGTGTTATCAAATTGTTTAGCCTTCAACATAAATGTTTTACACTTGGCACATATATAAATGCAACTAAATTTAGTACTGTTCTATCTTTACTGAGTTTATGAAAGTCAGGTGGGATATTGCTCCAAGTCGTGGAAGTCGTAACTAAAAGTCACTGTGAAAGTTCCAGTAATGGGCAATAATTATTGAGAAATTTGATTTGAGCACTGTGATTGTGTGTGCAGGCGCCTGGATAAAGAGCAGCTGGGGTCATGTGCAGAAAGAGGGCAACCAGCTCAGTCTGACCTACATTGCTCCCCAACTGGGATACTGGGTGGCCGCCATGTCCCCACTACACTCGGGTGAGATAGTACTTTCACTCTGATTATAAAAAGTGTATATTCTGTAAATACCATGTCGGATATATGTAGATAATATTGAGAAAGCTGAACTTAATCGATGTAATCCTAATAAATACTGAAAGAAGAAATTTTGCCACAGGGTCTTTTGATAACTTTCATATTTTACATAAAGGGCTGTTTCTCTGTAAGCTCATCTTTCATAGAATTTGTTGAGTCACCTTGCTGCACCTCTTTTCCTCACGTCCAACAGGTCCAGTGGTGGCGAAGGATATCAGCACGTACCACACTGTGTTTCTGTTAGCCATACTGGGAGGAATGGCTCTCATCCTGCTCTGCCTGCTGTGCCTCTTGTTGTACTACTGCAGGTCTGTGAAACACTTTGCCTGTCCACAAATGTGTGTTTTCAGGGAATGTAAGACCTAAAAATGAAAAACATTGGCTGTGACAGAACCAGAAGTCAGTTCTCATGACCGTTTACTGGCACAGGAAAAGTTGCACATTAGCAGCTGTGTCTCATTTTATGTGAATAAATGATGCATTGCTCTAAATGCTATCAGTTTTAATTAACGCTAAATAGCATTAACTAAAAGTGAAATGATGATTTTGTTTTTTAATCATCTTAAGACCACTCCCCCAGCCTGCATTCATCAACTATACAGTATCGTGTGTCTCATTGGAAATGTTTAGCTGTGTAACCAACAGAACATCATTGAGGCCCATCTCTGATGTTATAACACAAGAAACTGCCATAGGCTCCTTATTTTTATGCATTATCCCTTATTATTAGCAGTTGTATGTCTTAGGTGTCTTAGGTGTAACACAGATGATGTAGTGCAGATTTGTTTTGGGAACTTCTGCTGATTTTCTGTGTTGTACAGACGTCGTTGTTTGAAGCCTCGAGGGTCTCATCGCAAGCTCACATTGTCTTCTGGTCTGGACAGCAGTAAGAGGGATCAAGCCACCTCCATGTCCCACTTGAACCTCATCAGCAATGAGGTCTGTCTGACATTCATAGAATGATTCAATCACTAGCCTTTAATGAAAGTATGAAACAGCAAAAGTACTTGCCTTTAGAATTAAGTTTGTGTTGGCAATGTGTCCAACTGAAGCTCAACAAAATCCCACCCAGTTCTAGAGAAGTGCTGTGTAAAAGATGTCCCTGGTGTTACACAACCCTGTGATTGGCAAAAAAACACAGATGGATTATTCAAACTGTTCCTTGTGATTAAATTCCACAACTTTATTTGGTTTGAGAGACTTTTATATTGTGCTTTTTTAGGTGCAGTTGGAACTGGTTTCCACAGCAACAGAGCCTGACATGACCACCCCAATGCTGAAGCCTTCCTCATATGAGCACCAAGACAATCAGCGTCAACACAGTCTAGTCCATCAAAGCAAACACAGCCGCTCCTCTTTTGGCAACAACAGCCACCACGGCTCATCTCTTGGCAATCTTACACCTCGCAGCAGAGACTACCGCCAGTCTGTGGAAACCTTCCAATTAAAGGCTGCCCTGTCATCCGGAACAGATCGCGGCTACCGTCAATCATACGCCTCGGTCTCCTCATCCAGCAACCACATTTCAGATGCGCTGTCATCAGCCGGTCACGGTCGGACGTCAGCTAACCAGCTGAGCAGTGTTGGGATTGTTGATTGCATTTCACCTTCCTCTCCTCCTCACTCCCCATGTAGAGGGGAAGGCAGCGAGTGCAGGGCAACTGATTACCTGCTATCTCGTTCTGTGGACCACCTGGAGCGGCCAAGTCCCCTGTCACTCTCTCGGCCGGGCCAGCTGCTCTGCTGTGGATCTGTGGACCTGCTGAGTGGGGGAGAAGGCTACCCAAGGGTGCGCCCCACACTTGTGATCCCAGCACATTACATGCGTCTGCCTGGGGAGCACCCTCTGTCTGGTCAGGCCCTCCTTCTGCAGACCGACCAACAGAGTGACCTGGAGACAATCCAGGCTGAGCTTAATGCCTCACATTCTCAGCAGCCGCTAGGGCAAACCGCTACAGACTGCTCTCCAGGTCCCACCAAGCAGGCTGATGGAGAAGGGCTTGGCTTGTCAGAGTCTCTGTCTATTCCTGCAGCTCTTGGGGAAACGGCTTTAGTGGAAATAAACAGTGAGGACACCTTGTTGGCTGAAAAGACTTTAATGGAGCTCAGAGGAGGGAAGCCTCTTCCTCACCCACGAGCCTGGTTTGTTTCACTGGATGGACGCTCAAATGCTCACATTCGCCACTCCTACATTGACCTCCAGCGGGCAGGGTGCCAAAGTAACACACCAGGGGCAGGAGGTCAGCAAAGTAATGGCACTAGTGGGAGACACGGCAATGGCAATGATGCCAGTCTGGACTCTGGTGTGGACCTGAATGAACCGAGAATTGGGCGTAGGGGGAGAGATGCAGAACGGGAAGAAAGAGAAATTGAGAAGGACAGGTCAAGGGGTGGGACACCAGCCATGACCTACACTCAGTTGGTGTATGTGGATGATGTGGATCGGGGAGGCAGAGACGAAGAGGAGGCACCCAAGTGCAGCCCTCAGGACAGTGAAACAGGACCCATCCTGTCAGACAAAGCAGAGGGTTCAAGAGAGAATCAGGAGGGTAAAAGAATAGAGGGGTTACAGATACACGAGGAACCCCCCTCACTTCCCTCTTCTACCCCTGTATCCCCTGTATCCCCTCAGCTGCCAACACCAGAGGGGGTGACTTTCAGGACTGATCATACTCTGGTGTCAGTCTCTCCGGATGACGATGCAGCACAGGAGGATGGAGAGGAGGAGAAGAAGAGTCCCTGGCAGAGGAGAGAGGAGCGCCCCCTACTGGCGTTCAACCTGAAATGATCCACAGATGACCCCTTGAAGGACAGGGTTCACATTTTTTAGTTCATAGTAGAATAGTTACATGCCGTATGTGAACTGAAATGGTATTTGGTCAGTGTAATTGTTTCTCCTGAGGGTATCTTCTCTCAAGTATTTTCAGTTTAAGTGGTACAGAGTAAATCGCAGTACTCATCGTTTTTGGATTCTGAATTTCAGCCCTTCGTTATTCCAAGGAAAAAAATTACTTTCTTCCAAATTGCACAGGCTAACAAAGAATGGCTTTATTTGGAGGACCATTCCCTACTCTACCATAAAACATTTCAAACTAGGAGGAAGAAGAATTGTCAAAAAATCTACTTTGAAATCAGAATTTGCAGGAGAATGATCACGTTTTCTTTTGGTATTAAAGTAATCAAGTGATAATTGTCTGCATATCTACTGATATAAGGGGGAAAAGAAAAGCTAATGGATAATTCTGTATGCTTAATGATGTCATTTGGCCCCATGTCAACGTCAGGTGAACTGAAGAAATTATTTTCTGCACAGAAAAAGGACTGGAGATTTTGGCCACTATCTCCAACACTGAAAATACTTTTGAGAAGCTTTTCTATAACAACAATGTGGACAGGAAAATTGTTCAATTTCATATATGGCCATGTCTGCTTTCTTTACGATGAACTCAAAGAAATATGAACCTGTCCTTAATCTGATTCCCTTTCTGCCCAGAACGTGAGGGATACCATTGAAATTGAGGCCCTTTGTTTTTAATATAGCACTGAGAAATTATTTCAGCACTGGGATCCACTCTAGTCATCAACATGATTGGAAGATTCAAAGTCTTCATGAGCTTTCAGCTCCCTTTCATTATATGGCCACTCTCCACTTTGTCATGTTCATAACACAGCAGACCACTTATCAGACATGATTTACACATCATGAGGAAGATCGATATACTAGGGTGGCAAGAATTGAGGATATTTTATGCACAACAAATAGATGCCTTTTGTATAAATAGCCCTTAAGTGTTAATGAACTGTAGTAGAAACAGATGATGGGTGGTACCTCAAATGAAAGACTACAGAAATGTTTCAGTCTTGAGCCATATTGGCCTCAATCAACTGAAAGCTGGGAACACAATACACTCATTGAAAGCATGATTATAAAACAAATTTAGCCACAGATTTTATTTTTAGATTATGGAGCAACTTTTCCCAGTTGGTTTGGAAATTTCTTTTAATGTGTTCACGGGTTTAGAGGAAGCAACAGATTCTGTGTTGCTCAACAATCACTGATAAAAACTTGTAAATCCTGTACTTAAGTTGGAGAACTTGCTAGAATTTAATCTAGCTAATCAAAAAGCTGAATGGGTGTTTACATGAATTCCACAGGGGATGAAGTTTTTGGACTGAAGAAATAAAACCACTATCCGCTGTACAGCGCAATCAGATAATGTGACACGCAACTATGCTGTGGGTAAGGATATAATACCTGTAGTACCTGTAGTTCTACCCCAAATTATTGTGAGGTGTTATGATATGAAGGGTTTTGTAATTGTTGAACCACTGACTGGCATATTTTTTGCTCTGAAGGCTATGCATCACTTTTATATGTCTGCTTGAGATGCCTTTTTTTTGTGTAATTTTAATCACATTTTAATTGCCAACATGAAGTATTTTATCCAAAAATAGGCTTTTTTTGTTTGTTTGTTTTATCTTCAAATATGTTAAGGGCTTTTCTTCTTCACCCGCCTTATTGTTAGAGCTACAATAACAAACACACATTCTACTACACACCTTTTACCTGAAACCAAACAGTTTTTGCTTGCTGTTTAACCTTAATCTTTACCATTTCCAGATGGTCGAAGTGCCTTGAACAACCTGACTCTACAACAATTTTGTGGAACAGATTACCTTATTTATTTCAAACCCTCTTTTGCCTTCAGCTTTCCTCTTCTACCTCAGCCTTCCCCTTTCTCGCCCACATGTGAAAAAAAGCATGCAGTAAACTTTCCTCAGCACTACAAGCTACACTGCAGACATTTCAGAAAATGTCTACCAGCTGCTGCGATTAAAAAAAAAAAAAATTCCTTCACAGCAATTAACAAGGCATCAACCTCTCTTAGAAAAAGTAGTTAAGGATTTGCAGACGTTTTCAGTGTAACACAGGATACATAAAGCTAAGTGCGATTTGTATGTGAAACTAAACTGCAGGTCATTTCAGTGCATTTTCTTCATACTTGTGTAATTTGAGGGTGAATATTTTTCTGGAATGGTTTATGAGCACCTGGGTTGTGGTTGCGTCCATCTGTGATGCTACCGGCTGTGAGTTTGTGTTGTCAGAGTTTATCAACATAAGAGTGCTGAGAAATAATGAACATGCATCCACAAGGATCATATAGTCATAGCAATCACAATACAAAGTGTGTATAGTTCCTTCTTTTTCGCTACCAGGTCAAAATGTTGTGTGAGTTGGTGTTGTGGATGATCTCTTCTCTCTTAGTATCCCACATTAACCTCCACTTGGAGAGTGGAGGTACAGTGCAGCACCCTGATTGTGTACATTGGTTGCTTGCATTATATTTGAAGCCCATTATTCTGAATAAACAGCCAAACTGGACATATGTGTGTGTTTGTCTCTATGGGAATACTTGGCTCTGAGAATTCACAGTTTTTCACATGCAAACATCAATAAGTTCCTCTCTCTCCACAGGCAACTTTTTATGATTGTATCCTTGTGCTCTCCAGGAACCTGTCCATAGAGACTGTCAGAATTAATGTCTGACAATATCTAATATTTCTGTTCAAATGTCTTAATGTCATGGCAATGCTTTTCAGTCATATAGGGAAAATGTTTTATGTTGGACTTGCCCAAGAACAATTTTAACTGCCCGCCTGTGTTTAACTGCTAGAAACAGTTATTGTCAAATTATAAACACTGCTAAAGTAGATCAGACTTCTGTTT
This sequence comes from Echeneis naucrates, assembly GCF_900963305.1. Classification (NCBI taxonomy): domain Eukaryota; kingdom Metazoa; phylum Chordata; class Actinopteri; order Carangiformes; family Echeneidae; genus Echeneis; species Echeneis naucrates. The sequence continues at coordinate 14,423,040 of NC_042516.1, forward strand.
AAGTCAATAATGTTGAACCCACATTCTTTATACCACAGAAGTATTTGATTCATTGCCATTTTGAGGGGATTTGGTGTCACAAGAATGACATATAAGCAAAGGCATTCTCTGAATTATCTGATGAATAAAGGCACATAAGGTTTCATCTTTCATCAAATGGTACATTTTTATGAATGTAGTTGCGTTAAATTAATGAGAAGTGACAGGAAATCTGGGGTCAGGTATATTCTTTTGTTTTATGTGTTTTAACACAAAACATGAAGTTACAACACAGTAGACTCAAAACAACTGCCTATAGGTAAAGGACTACATGAGGGGGCCCACTGATACCTATAACAGCAAACAGAGTATATATATATATATATATATACTTACAGTACATACACGCACTCACTGTTGGAGCACATCCTACCATTGTCCTCTAGGTGGCGCGGTTTCTTTGGGCATTTTCTTTGTTTTTTCCATCTCTCGCCTGCTGCCTGTGATCTCTATCATACGGCTGCTGACTATTTAAAAAAAAACCTTTTAATGATGGCGGAGGACAGTGAATCCGCGGCCAGTCAGCAGAGCCTGGAGCTGGACGACCAGGACACCTGCGGGATAGACGGAGACAATGAAGAGGAGAATGAGCATATGCAGGGGTGAGGATGGCCTGTCCGGTCCGGATGGAAACGCAGTAATGTTATTTCGGGCAGCCAGTTTGTGCGCTGCCTGTTTGTATGTGTGCTCGGTCGGGGATGGCTAACGCAGATGGCTAGCGTTAGCCAACTAACACGCTCAGGCTGTGTGTCGCAAGGCCGTCGTTTCAAGCCAGAGGGGGAGTTGATTTCATTGTGATTGGAGCCTTTTTTTTAACCGTGTGTCTTCTTGTTAAACAGAGGCAGCTTTCTGTCTGAATGGCACGATGACAGCCAAGTGTTACCGCGGACCGTTAGTTGACTAATGCTAGGCTAGCTCAGCTGTCATTCGTTGCTATGGTACTGTAGCTAACGTTAGCTTCGCTGCTTTGGATGTGTGTGTGTGTGAGCGGAATCAAAACAAAGTCAACCATGCTCCGTTTTTCTTCGTGTCTGTAGGAGTCCAGGGGGGGACTTGGGGGCCAAGAAGAAGAAGAAGAAGCAGAAGCGGAAGAAAGAGAAGCCGAGCTCTGGGGGGGCCAAGTCTGACTCTGCCTCTGACTCTCAGGAGATCAAGGTGCGACCATCAGCCACATGAAATGTGCACACACGCTGTGAGGAAAGAGGATCAAACCCCAAACTACAACCCACTGACCCAGAGGAGTCACCGGCAGGCTGCTGGTAGAGCAGATCAAGGGACTGCTTGAGGGGGAAGGTTACTTTTCCCACAGCACATAAACTACAACCCAAGAGAAGCCAGTTTGACTGTAACTGTGTGAATGGGTTATAAAACACCCGTCTAGGCATAGACTGATGTTCATGGTGGACAGTAATCGTATGGTTATAGTGCTGCTTATCGTCAGTCTACTCTCTACTGTCATCAAAATGGTACATTTCTTGGGATGATACTGTTTTGATAAATCTTATGCCAAAAATAGTAAAGCGTCATGGTAAATGGTGTGAGTAAATGACGCACTGATTTAAAAAAAAAAAATCTAAGCGTACTAAATTCAGGTTTACTTTATGCATTAAAAAGTATGAGAAACTATAGCTGTCTAAAAATACTACAAATTAAAGAAAGAAGAATGACCCCACAAGCTCAGACTTTAATAATCAGCTTTTCCATGTTCTGGGTAAATGTCACGTCCTGAATTAGATCAAAATCAGGACAAGACTCAAAGCAGAGTCGTGCTTTGCAAGTAAAAATACTGACATTAATAGTGATTGATAAATGTTTGGGAAAATTCTATTGTTGGTGCTGAAGTAAAAGTTTTGGATGCCTTATGCTGTTGAAGCTTTAGCTCAAGCAGAAAGGAGGATTCAGTGACACAGTGTTGTGTGCTCAAATCTGAAGCAGCAGCCCGTGAGCATAGTTTTATAAACTTAGAGTGATAACTATAAATGGCTTACACTCCATATTTGGTTAAATACCCCAGGAAGAGGAAGAAAAAAAAGTAGGATAGGGTTGTGTGACCACACGATTGGTTCATTAAACATAAACAATGAAATATGAATAAATCTGCCCAAGTGCTGATTCTTAGAACAACAAACCCCTTGTTACTGACTCTCCAAGGTTTGCTTATATCAACCCTGGCACTAGTTGTATCAGCAGAAACCAGCAGCTGTGTCTGAAGGAGCTGTCTGTGTGTCTCAAGGCCTGTACATTTTTACGCAGTAGCTGGGGCCTCAAAGTGACCACTCACACTGAGTCTGAGTGTGAATTACATAAGACATTTTCTTTATAGTCTATTGATGCGTATTAGCTGTCTTCGTGTCACTGCATGTCCTTGTTTTGGTGTAAGGACCTCACTGTCATTTTCTTGTCATCTTTCCTTTTTTGACATGCAGAACCCTGGCTTGCCAATTCAGAAGTTGCAGGACATCCAAAGGGCCATGGAGCTGCTGTCCTGTCAAGGTCCAGCAAAGAGCATCGATGAGGCAGCCAAGCACAAGTACCAGTTTTGGGACACTCAGCCTGTGCCAAAGCTAAGTAAGTAAACTAGTAAACTATAATTTACTTAATATTTGAAGAAAAACTTGTATTCGCCGTCAAGATTCTTGAACAATGTTTGTATCTACCAGTGCCATCTACTGGTTTTATTTTGTCATAATATTTCCTGTTTGAATCTATTGTTCCAAATCCCTGTCAGTTGTGAAGTACAGTGGGGATCCAGACATGCTCACTGGCCATGATTGCCGATATTCTATAGAGCTGTTACCATGACAACTTTGGCCAAAGAGTCAGATCTGTGCAATATGAAACCAACAGAAGAAGATGATTTAAAGATGATATAACTATCTGAGTGATGCTGTCAGCATTTATGCGTTTTCTTTCTATTTCCTTCTGTGTTGCTTTTGTATGGTGTTTGATCAGGATCAGTGCTATTTAAGCAAAATCCAGGAATAAGAACTTTCCAGGTCTGTCATCAAAAAAAAAAGAAAAAAGTGATCTTTCTGTGCTATTTTTGCAGATGAAGTTGTGACGAGTCATGGGCCGATTGAAGCTGACAAAGAAAACATCAGGCAGGAGCCATATTCCTTACCTCAAGGCTTTATGTGGGACACTTTGGATCTCAGCAATGCAGATGTGGTGAGTACAGTGTTTGTCTCATACACCCAAAACAAGAAATGTATTTTATAGAAATGTTACAAAAAATAAAAAAACTGTCTGTGTCTTTTTCAGCTGAAGGAGCTGTACACACTGTTAAATGAAAACTACGTTGAGGATGATGATAACATGTTCAGATTTGATTACTCACCGAGCTTTCTCAAATGGTTAGCTCTCAAATCAGTTGTTCTGATAAACTACTCACCAAAGTCATAAATATATATAGTATTCAACTGTTGGCTTCCTGACTAAGCATTTCCTCCCCTTGCAGGGCTCTGCGTCCACCTGGCTGGTTACCGCAGTGGCATTGTGGAGTGAGAGTGTCCTCAAATAAGAAGCTTGTTGGTTTCATCAGTGCCATCCCTGCAGATATACGGATCTACGACACGTGAGCACTCACAGCTGCTTGTACACATTTTGGTGAACTGTGCAATGAGAGAGCACACCCTTTCACCCTAATGCACAATCTATTTTGGTTTCTCTGCTGCTCCAGGCTGAAGAGGATGGTAGAAATCAACTTCCTGTGTGTCCATAAGAAGCTGCGTTCAAAGCGTGTTGCTCCTGTGCTAATCAGAGAGATCACACGGAGAGTGAACTTAGAAGGAATATTTCAGGCAGTATACACAGCCGGAGTTGTACTGCCTAAGCCTGTGTCCACATGCAGGTATAATGTGAAGTATGAAAACATGAAACACACAGCATGGTCATCTAAAATCCATGGCCCTAACCCGAATGCTTTCTTTCTGGTTTTCCTTCGCCACCTTTTTGCTCAGGTATTGGCATCGCTCTTTGAACCCTAGAAAGCTTGTGGAAGTTAAATTCTCGCACCTGAGCAGAAATATGACCCTGCAAAGAACCATGAAACTCTACAGACTACCAGACGTAAACACACAGCATTTTACACTCTGGGATCTCCCTTTATAACACCTATAAATAGAATGAAAATTAAATTGACTTTTTCTCTCACTCTTCACTCTTTAGAGTACCAAGACTCCAGGTCTTCGGCTGATGGAGAGGCGTGATGTCCGCCAGGTCACTGAACTGTTAGAGAAATACCTGAAACGTTTCCAGCTTGCTCCTTCTATGGGAGAAGAGGAGGTGGCTCACTGGTTTTTGCCACAGGAAAATATAATTGACACATATGTAGTAGAGGTACGTGGAATCAAGTTCCAACCTTAAATTAACTCAGTGTTTGTCTGTTGACTCTTCTCACTTGCTGATGTGTGTCTCTCTCTTTTATGTCAGGGTGCAGGTGGTATACTGACAGACTTCACTAGTTTCTACACACTCCCCTCGACTGTGATGCATCACCCTCTCCATAGGAGCCTGAAGGCTGCTTATTCTTTTTACAACGTTCATACACAAACCCCGCTACTGGACTTAATGAATGATGCACTGATCCTGGCTAAACTGGTAATTATAATCGCTTTTTGCACACACGTGGCACTGCCCAGAAAGATAAATAGGTCTTATCAGTTATTACCTTTAAATTAACAAAAATGGAACAATGCACAATCCATGCTTCCAAAAATAAACAAACATTAAATTAAACCATGACCAAGATTGAGGTTTTTTTTTTCTTGCTTATCTGCAATTCATTACAGCATTTACTTTGTGATTGTTTGTTCTGTGTGTTTAACAGAAAGGTTTTGATGTGTTCAATGCCTTGGATCTAATGGAGAATAAGGTGTTCTTGGAGAAGCTCAAGTTTGGCATAGGAGATGGAAATCTGCAGTATTACCTCTACAACTGGAAGTGTCCCCCCATGGACCCTGACAAGGTCAGCTTTCACCACATCAGCCATCAGTCAGGATCCTTGATGAAGGATGATGTTATTTAGTATAACCTATCCAGTAGTGTCACAGCCTGCATATGTTGCATAAAGATTTAAGCAGACTAAAATAGTAGTGTGAAGTTAATTCACTCTATTCCAGAGATCCTTAGTTATGAGAAATTATGCTTCATAATGATTTGAGGGCAACTGATTTAGCAGTAATATATTAGCAGTCAGGCACACATGTAATTCTTGTTTTAACTTTTATGTATTAAGATTAGTTGGGTAAATAATTTTTTGCTTTCGAGACCTGTCAGCTCATTTCTCCTACTGTGTCACAGTCAACTTAACACTTAATGTTTAGTAATAATGTAGATGTATCTTTTTTATGTTTACATGTAGGAATCCTTGCTTAAAACTAAGTGTGAACTATCTAAATGAGCTAAATTAACCCACAGGATTAGGTGGTTTAGTTCACTGTCATTAGTATATGAGCTTTAGAAGTTCAGTTGAAGAATTTGGGGTGAAATTAATAATATTACCTCTTTTACTCTATTATAATATTAGCAATATTTGTTCTGTCATTTAGTTAGTTTGGTTAATTGAATTAGACAAATAGTTTCCATATTTTTTAAGTAGCAACTTCATCTATCATTCACGTCATCTAACTGCAGGTGAATTTCTGTTTCAGGTTGGCCTCGTCCTTCAGTAGCAGGTTTCTTCATGGCTGCTACACAAAATACTGATTGAGAGGTTTTTCCGTGACCTCTGCCTATTCTTTACCTGGACATACAGGTAGCCCAAGCTAGACAATGAGACCTACAACCGTTACACCAACCTGGTGACCGGGAGATGGTTCACCCGGCACTTATGTCATCAAGAACATTCTCAGTTCACCTGGAGGTGAAAACTCTTAAATCATCAACATCCTGAATGTGAAGTCATGCTATGCCTGAGATACTCATACAGTACAATGCTCCTGACATGAACACTCACATTTAAAACCAACAATTTGACTTTCAAGAGGATGCCTTGACATTTGTGAATTTTTTTAGCTTTTCCTCATCAGACGCTCTGTTACAAGGGACAGGCATGTCATTTGATTTCATGGGCATGGAAGTAATGTAAATGATAATCAGCTAGTAAATGTGGTTAGATATAAATAGGGACTTTTCTAATTATGTTCATCCTGTCCAAATGATTATTATTCCAATCTGTTCTCATATCATTGTGTTCTGAAGTGTCTCTGCTGGCTGTTTTGGAGCCACAGTAGAAAATATATTTCTTTGATAGCTGACATTGAAGATTTTTTTCCCTCAAGCATCCTGGAGAAAAATATAGTAACATTCAAATAATAAACATTTTCATACACATAGAAACACTGTCAAATAACACATACACAAAAGGAAGGATTCATTCTGTGCATTGATATACATGTTTTTGTTAAAAAATATATAGCTACCTGTACATTTAAAGCCAGATCATATTTATTCCTGTAGTGTGAGTTTGGGGTTTGGGAGGGCTGATCCAAAGTGGGTTTTTTTCCTCAAAAGTAGTGTAGATGTCATTAAGTTTGTTCAGACAGTGTGGGTTTAAATGGTTTTTGAAAAAGAATGTATTGCATCATTGAAGCACAATTTATGAGTTCTTAAACAAGAAAAAGGATCTTTAATGGTCAGTAAGTCCAAGTTTCAACAACAGATGGGCTGTGGTACATAGTGTACAACCTTATGTTCTGGTAATATGTGCAAAGAATGGGAGCTTTTTTTGCATTGCAAGGCTGTTTCTAGATCTGATGTTTTAACAGTAAAACACTCAATGTGTTATTTGGTTATATTTACTGATAAAGTCATTGCATGCCAATGGTTTGATGTGTACATAACAAGGTGACTGGATAAGGAAAGGTAACCTGACAAATTAAGGAAATTGCAGTGCAAATTTAAGTACCAAAGGCTGCACAAGTACACAAAGGCACCAATTAAACCTTTGATGATAAATTTATTTTTTTTATTGCATTCTAAACTCTTTGGTGGTCAGTATTTTTGGCTAGAGACAGTTTTATAGTGTAGAAATGGGTTATTTGCTTTGAAAGAGTACACATCCTCACTTCAGTCATGTTTACAACAGTTAAAAACATGGTTGTTTTTATTTCTCTGATTTACCATGGGCACCCGGATTCACTGGCAAAGAATTTATCACTTCCAACTTTATATACCCAACTATAAAGCAGAAAATAAGCTGTCTCTCTAAAACCGCAAAAGTGTAGTTGTAAGCATTTATGAATATATGTGTAGGTAACCATCCATCCACTCACCTGAAGGAAGGTTGAGTGTGTTTCTTCATCAGACTCAGTTCAGTAAAATCAAGAGAATTGAGCACAACACTAAAAGGGTCTTAGAGAGTAATTCAACAGCATGCAGTCAGAGTACAGTGGCTGAATCAACAAAAGCCTGTATCAGTAACCGCATCAGTTTAAAATGTGAGCTTTTCTTGTTTTTCCTGGTGCGTTTTTGATCTTTGTCAATTTATTTTTTGGTACTGTGTTTTGTGTATGAAAAATATACTGTAGGTTTTTTTGTGTGTGTGTGTGTGTGTGTGTGTGTTGTGCAGCTAAATGCGTGAAACTGTTCTGATATTCATAATTGTGCTTTGCAAAACATCTCAAGATAAAATTCTTATCCTTTTTCTTTCCAGTATTTCCCTAAAAGTTTCCAGTAATATAGACGATTTCAAAACAGATTTTAAGTGTTTAGAGTATTTGACAGTTTCCTGTTATGGAAAAGCTTTTCATAGGTCACTTACTCAGAAAGGTAAAAATATTTCTAAATTGTCTCTTTACTGAGTTTACATTTGATGTTCCTGTTCACGTGGCTCTGCACAACTTAAGAGGCAAAGGCTGCTGCCATATTTATTGTTGATTTTTCGGTATGTGATGTAATTTTCTTCTCATCTTGTTAGATCAGCAAGAAAAGTACAACAAATTGACAGTCAGTGCTTCAGGGTTCAAAGGTTTTTTTTTTTTTTTACTATTAAAAGGTTTAATGAGAAGTTACCAGGATTCCTTTGACACTGAAAATTGGTTACTGAGTCAGCGGTGTGCCTCATGGATGTTGTCACAATGTGTTGCCTGCAATGAATGAACAGTGAGCATGTCATTTTTGCTGTTGTGTTGATTTTTAGCATTGATGCTACTAGCTACACCCTTTAGTGAGAACTCAGCCCGAAGTACCTGCCTTATTTAAGATTTATTTTTATTTTTTTTAGATTTTGGGATGGGGTGAGGGGGTGTACTTTTGAAATGATATACAGCTTTCTCTAACTGAAGAACAATATTTTTATTCAGATCCATTGTAAGCTGTGAAAAAGCTGAAGAACTTGTACCAGCATCATTTAGACATGACCCCATGCAAATAACAATCCGTTTCAATAACACACGTCAGCTATACCAGCATGGATGTTTGACTGAATAAACTCACGTTAAAAAAGGAGCACAAGTGACGTGCAAATTTTTGTGTTGTGCTTTACATACTCTGAAAACAAAACTGCATTGGTATTTCATGTCCAGCAAATTTAAAAACAATTCCTTCATCACACACTGAGTAGGTTTAATTTTGGAATGTAAAAATCTAATTGTCCCATATTCTTAATTTTTCTGGTCAATTAAATTTTATATTTTGCTAAATAAATGAAAGACATTTCAATGATCATGATGGTATATAAACAATATACATGCTAAAGATTTTTTTCTTTCAAACCATACATCCATTGGTTACTAATCATAACAGGAGAGCGAGGAGTAAAGATTGATTTGCTTGCAAAAGAATAGTAGTCAAATCCAAACCACTCAGTTCTGCTCCCATTTTAATTTTTAGTAATGTGCTGGTATCTTGGCAATAGCATTATGTCTCATCTCAGCATTTTTATATGATCATTATTCTTAAAACACAAGATATTGAGTTCGTTCTTTCTGACGATAACAAAGCAGCCAATGCCACCCCATCTGGATGTCCTGATTGACTATTTAAGTTTCTAGTTTCCTGTTATGGAAAACCCATTGTAAGTAAAATTCAGGTTTTGGCAGACTCATTTGCAAAATGTGTTGATTTGATTATAAACTAAAGGCTGCCTGAAATGTCAGGCAAGACGAACAGTAAATCTTGACACAGGTGCGAGAAGGGTTAAATCAGTATCAAAAAAAGAAGAGAAGAAAAAATTTCATCTTCAGACCTTTAAAATTCAAATACAAATAATAATACAAATACAGGAAAAGTTCCCTTAACATCCAGGTAGTTTCTCTTCAATTTGTCATGCTACGACTTCATCTTTTTTCGTGCAGAGTTGGCAACTATTTTCTTCACTTTGAGAGGCTGCAGAGAGCAGGAGGAGGGAGGCTCTGCGATCTCCTCAGATTCACTCTCCAGTTTCCTTTTTTGGCCACGCTGCTCTCCTGCCTCCTCCACATCAGCAGGGTCCTTTGGTTTGAAGGTGGCAGCTACTCCTGGGAGCCATGCAACAATCATTGAAGGCACTCTCGGTTTAATGGCATCAACGGTATCAGAGAAGATTTCCTCATTCTTAGAGGTGCAGTGTTTGAAACCCAGTGCAAGAACACTTTTCAGCCCCAGCGGCTCTGACACACTCTCACTCAGCCGAGGCACCTGGCAGGCTGGAACACTTCTTGTTGCACTTAGTGCTATCAGGTGATTTGTCATGTGTTTTGGTTTGACTGACTTACATACCAGCACTAGTTGAAGCTCATTTCTCTCCAGAGCCTTTGTTACCTCATTGATGCCAATAGCCAGCTGTCGTCTGGCTGCCACATCTGTCCAGCCATTTTTTGGAGTATCCTGCACTTGAGAAACGGGTTCTGATGAGGCAGCAGCGGCTTTCGGGTCTTTCTTTTTCCTCCAGGGCCGATATACTTTGATCTCTTTCTTCTCAAGACCCATAGAGCTGAGCTTGTCCTTCAGGGTCTTCAGGATGAAATGCATATCTTCTTGGGGGAGTGGGCCCCATGTTTGGGTGAAAGGTGAGGTGAAGGAGGTCTTAGCTGGAGCCTGCCTTTTCATTTCCTTTTTAGCTGGCTTAGATGGATTGGCCATATCTGCTCTGAAATTCTAAAAAGCACAATGTGCTACATTACACATTAGGCCAAACCAATATAAAAAACGTGTTGTCTAGAAACACAGATGTTCGTTTTTAGGAGAGTTTTGTCTCCACTGGATTGTTTATCCGACATTAATTTTCATATCCTTATGAAAACGCAATATAATAACAATTCTTGATAATACAGAACCCAAACATTCTTATCAGGAGGATAGAGCTGTTTTTCTCATTGCTATGATTCCGCACCTTTATAAGTCATAGCAAATAAAAAAAATTATAAAAAATGACACTTGCTCGAGTATTGCACTTAAGTATAATTTGTAGGTAGCCTACTTTCTGTTACGTGCCATTCTGACTACATCTACTTTAACGTTTGGTACCTTAAATATATTTCGATGGCAGAAACACAACTACGATACTTTCACCTATATAAAACGTGGCTGTAAGATGTCGTGTAGCACACTTATTGTTACTTTTACTTATAAATAATACCGGAATACATAGGTCTCGATCGTTTTGTAGCCTCCGTTCACTTATTAACACTATAAAGCTACACGATGCACAATGTTAACATTAAATGTCACTTTACCTGATGTTTAAAGCTGAAAAAGAAAAACCCAAACACGTCTGTCCTACAGATATTTCACATCTTTAGTCCAACAGCATGGGTGACCCACAATGAGCCGCCATATTGTTTGAATCCCGATAACTTTATTTAAAACTCGCCAACAGCGTCACTTAGCCTTCAAGTAGCAGTACCACATTTATGGCTCCACTTGCAGAAACGAAATTGTTAAAGATCCTGATGAAAATAAATGTGAATGTCTGGTAATTATGTGAAAACAGATTTTTTTTTGTGACTGGTTTTTGCCCGATGGAGTGAAATGTACATTTCATAGACATATATCCGTATAATTAGATATAAAAGCGTGTGCGCGCGCAGCCAATCAGATCCTCTGCTGGTCTGTCCTTGTCCACGCAGCACGTCGTCGGTCAGCCGTGCTGCGAGTACAGTTGCACAAAGCAGGAAGGATACCTTCATCTGGACCACGGAGCTGAATCTGCGGACATGTCTTCCAAGGTAAAACGTCTCCTGCTTTCGTTTCCATCTCAGTCACATTTCTCAGCCATCGGCTCCTTCCATCGGAGGTTCGATGTAGCGGGCCTGCGTTCACGCCCTTTGCTCTATTTCGTGTCGTCCATCTTTGGCAGGCTGTGGAGGAGTATGCAGGAAAATCAAATCTACATGAAATGAAACCTAGCATCTTGCTCCTTTTTTGATTGAAAAAGATTTATTAACGGAGAAAGTTTTATCTTGGAGGATTGGGGATAAACAAATGTGATGACAGCTGTTTGACTGCGTGTGAACATTGTTGAATAATATTATTCAGATTTAATCTTTGCAGCAGGAATAATCATTTGCTTGGAGTTTTCAGGGTTGTTGTATTTCCAAAACACCCTTTCTCCTAGGGTCTATATTTAACTTTTGTGTAATGCCCCAGATCTTTTGAAAAGCAGATTAATCAAGTAGACTCAAAAGCACTTGAGTGTTGAATAAAGGCCCATTGTTTATCCCCAGCTTTTGTGAAAATGAGTTTCCTGGGCTCCACACCATGACTTGAATACTGGTGTCAGATTTCTTGTTCAGTGTTGTCTGTAACCAATTAATATGCATATTTTCTAATCTGTGATTACTAAACACTCCCATAAGACCGCTGACCAGTGAGCCTGCTATGGCCTTGTGGAGTTTATTAGAAATACTAAAACTGACTTGAATCTTTCTTTCCTGACTATCTGTAACCCACAGGCAGAGTTTGAGAAGTTGGCAGAGGATGTGAAAAACGTCAAGACAAGACCCACGGACCAGGAGCTGCTGGACCTCTATGGGCTTTACAAGCAAGCAGTTGTAGGAGACGTTAACACCGGTAATACTCAAGGAGAACAGAACCACTTTCATGCATTGTTCCCTAATTTCTGCATCTTTCCCTAACTTCTGAATATTTTTGTTTTCACAATGCTGCAGTGCAAGACAAACCGCCTCAAATTATCATTTGTACCATCCTCCATTATGCTGTTTAACAATGTTAAAACAATAGTCCAAAAGGGCAATGTGCAATGAACACGTAGACACTTGAGCAATCAGCACTTTCTCTTGCGTTTTAAATGGCCTAAAGACTTTGAATTTCCATTGTCAAGTCCATGCTTGTTTTATGTCACAGAACTGTTTTGTAATGATGTTATCTGGTGACGGTGTCTTTATTAAAGAAAGGCAACGCTGCGCCCAAGACAAATTTCCCCTAGAGGGGCAATAAATTTGAATCAACTCTAATCTACTCTACTTGTAGATCGACCAGGAATGCTGGACTTTAAAGGAAAAGCCAAGTGGGATGCCTGGGAGTCCAGAAAAGGTAATATGTTAAAGATACTTGTAGATGTAAAATGAGGCCTGGATATGTGTATTATATTTTAATGACAATACACCCAGTAATTGTTGAGACATTGTACTCACAGTATCTGAATGTCATATTTTGTTCCAATCTGTCTGAAAGATATGCAACATTTCACAAAGCAACGCAAAACCTTGACATGTTGGTGACGTAAAAGAAATGTTGGCACCATTGACATCAGCAGCAGATTTCTGACAAACCACCTTGAGCAACATGCTGCTAACACAGCTAAAGCCAGCAAGAAAATGACTTTTTTTTTTTTTTTTTTTAATGAAGCTATTTGTATTTACACACTTTTTCAGGCATGTCCAAGGAGGATGCCATGTCGGCTTACATCACTCTTGCAAAGGAAGTCATCGGCAAATATGGGCTGTGAAGACTGCGACAAAGCAAAGAAGCAGAATTATTGCAGAACAGAATAGAAGACTAACTCTATACCTAAAACAATGTTGTTGCCTATTAAATAAGTCGCCTTCTTACTTTCAGAAGCCAAAATTGTGCAGGAGAAGATTAACTTTAGATAGTTTTCTTAAAATGTATTGTAATTTTTCCTTGCTATGTAATTTTTTTTACATAGATTATTCTCAGTAATTTATACATTTGAGATTCTATGCACCCTCTAAAGGTAGAGATTACTTGTGGTAGTTGTTCCTGTTTTATCTAATTTAAGAAGTTTATACCTGTAATCCATAAATGTACAGCAATACATAGTTTACCAACTAAATACTGTAAAATGTGAACCTCCTTTCTGCACTAATTTTGAAAATAAAACTTCTTTATGCACTGTGGTTCTTCTCTGTTGGAAATATGACTTTCCTTTACATTTAGTAGAGCTGCACTATTACAAGAAACAACATGATCGGACCAACGCATGATTGTTGAGATTATTACAGAGGGGCCTTGAATTATTTTTTAGAAGCCTTTGTTTGTTGTTCTGCACTTTATAGTAACGCCAATTGTATCAGTGAGGGCAATAAAGCTAGAACGGTCAGAGGGGTCGTGTTCTGCTTTCAGGAAATCTACTGATCCCTGTCACACTGAGTCCAAACTACAGGCCGAGCTGACCTGATTTTGTTTTCACAAGTCAAATACAGCGGTGTGCGCATGCGCGTCGCGGTGCTCGATGCAGACTGGTCAGCAGTTCAGTGGGTGAAAGGCGACGAGCTGCAAACATCCTCTGGACACACGGTGGTGATTGTTATCCTGCTCTGCTGTCTGGATTAAATATCAACGTAAGAAGAAGGTGAGCTGTCAGAGCGAAGAGCTGGATATTTGTCAGGTGCAGTCTCAAGTTGTTGTTTTTGTTGTTGTGATAGCCGAGAGGAGCCAGCAGTTATTTTACTGGAAACCATTCAGACAGAAGTTATAATAAACGAGTAAACACTTTCTAGTTTACTGTTTAGACAGTGTGTTTGTTTTTATTTATGCTGACATTTTCGCCCATTGTTAGATATCGAGTTGAGCATCAGAGAGACAAAGGCTTGTTGTTCCTGCTAACTCAAGCTAACAGTGAAATTACCATAAACCAGACCGACTGTGTGTTTTCGGCTTTGACGTTATTGTTGTGAGAGTTGAATGAACTCTGACTGTAAATTAGAGATATCAAATATTACTTCTGCCTAAATGGCTACCTGCTCCTCAGCAGGGCTACTGAACCGATTTGATTTCCAAATTTGCAAAAAACAAACCATCTAAAATGTCTCTTCAGTGAGAAACAGACTGTAGTAGTTATGTCAGGGTGATCTCTATTTGTACTGCAGGACCAAATGGCCAATTATTTGTCAGAGTCTGTACAAGAGCGGACCTTCCAGTACCAGAAGAGCCTGCCCCCCCTGCCTGTACCGACACTAGAGAGCAGCCTCTCCAAGTATCTGGATTCAGGTGGGACAGTAGACTTGTTGACCTGCTACAACTGCAGTGACTCTATTTCACTTTCTGTAGATGTTTTCCATCACACTTCAAGGAAATTCTGTAAATGAAAAGAAATGGACAGGATCAAAACTGCTCACTAATGCTGCCACTTTTTCTTGAAAAATTCAAAATTCAAAAATAAAAACAATACTAAAGGTGTATGAAGTGTTACTTTTGCCCTTTAAAGCTAGAAAAACCCTCCTCTTTGGTTTTGAACTGGTTCCCGAATGGAGTTGCCCAATTGCTAAGAAAATAAAAGGATTATCTTCTCAACGACTTTGACTCCTGCTGGAAACGATTATGTTGGATACTCTGGAAAATGAATGGGCAAATTCATGTTGTAATTCAAATATAAAATGGGTATAAATTCATTGTTAAGTTTATCAGTATGCTTCAGATCACTGGATTTATTATTGTGTTTTTCATATTTAATGTTTGTATACATATTTTGTACATTTTCATGGCCTGATTAAAAGTTTGCTTTGCAACAGTACATGCTTCATTTCCACAGTGACCAGAGGCTAGTTTTCATGCCTGAATGTTAAACGCTGCTGTTGATATCTTTGTATTGTTTATCCTTCAGTTCATCCGTTTGCATCTGAGAAGGAGTTTAAAGCTACAGCAGACATTGTGAGGAAATTCCAAGATGGTGCTGGAAAAGAGCTGCACCAGAAACTGCTGCAGAGAGCCAAAACAAAGAGGAACTGGGTTTGTAATTTGGCTGTAAATGTCTTGTTTTTGTCTAACTATTGTCCACTTTAGCCATGTATGTTAAACGTAGCTGTTGTTTTATTCCATAGTTGGAAGAATGGTGGTTTGACACAGCTTATCTGGAGCCCCGAATCCCCTCTCAGTTGAACGTGAACTTTGGTGGTCCAGCACCCTACCTGGAACACTACTGGCCTCCCACAGAGGGAGATTATCTGCGGAGGGCCAGTGTAAACACATGGCACACACTGCAATACTGGAACCTGATCCGCACGTAAGAAATGCTCATCTGCACTTTGCTAGCTGTGTTTTACACATCACTAATGTGTTGTTAGATTTCTGAACTGTTTGCATGTTTAAGGGAGAGACTGGCTCCTCAAAAGGCTGACAAAACCCCATTAGATATGGATCAGTTCAGAATGCTGTTCTGCACCTGCAAAGTACCTGGAGTAAAAAAGGACTCCATATGCAACTACTTCAAGACAGGTGAATTAAACTTGGCTCGTATCTCTAACCTTCAGACATAACTGCAGAAATCACCGTTGTGTAATATCCCTTTTTTGTTGTGTCACAGAGTGTGAGGGTCCATGTCCTTCTCACTTAGTAGTGATGTGTCGCGGACGGATCTTCACATTTGACGCACTCTGTGATGGACAGATCCTGTCTCCTCCAGAACTTCTCAGGTAGTTGTCGCACAAGTACGAACATCTCTCAAGAATAAAATCCAACTCTGAAGCGTAGTAGCTGAGAGACCGAACCTCCTGTTGAGGGATTAGGGCCATGGGCTCCACTGACACTGTTAGCTGAAAGTTGTTTGTGCTCCACTAATCAGACCAAAGAGGGAGATAAACTTATATCATGTTCAGATACTCTGGGAACAGAAAGGAAGACGAGAAAATGTAAACCTTTGGTTTATGCAGACAAAATTGTGTTCAATTTGTGATTTGTTATTAATGTTGGTACCATTCTGGTCTCCAAGGGTAATTTACAATCATGAATAATATATTGTGTCAGCATGTCTTGAATTACTTTGTATTCACTTTTCTTAGAAAGGCTTAGAGATTGAATCTTGTGTGATTTTAGTCTTACATTCAGTTTTTCTTTTGGCGGCTCAACGTTATTTTGTTATATTTTGCCGATGTGTGTGTTAACCTGTACAGGCAGCTAAGCTATGTGAGAGATTGCTGTGAGCGAGAGCCAGAGGGAGAAGGAGTGGCTGCCCTCACATCAGATGAGAGAAGTCGTTGGGCAAAGGTGAGAGAGACCAGGTCTACAGACATATCTGTGTAACACAGAGTGAAAAAGTTCTCTGATTACAGAAGTATAACTGAGGATCAGTACTGTCAGCCTTTAACTGTTCTCTGTGTCTATAGGCCAGGGAACATCTAATAAGCATTGATCCACACAATAAGACCATCCTGGAGACCATCCAGAGCAGCCTGTTTGTTATATCCTTGGATGAAACGAAACCCTACTCCACTCCAGAGAACTACACAAATGTACTGGCTGCACACATTTGAATCATTTATGAATGCTTGAGTGTCCCGGCCACAGGAAAAGAGGTTTGTGTGTGACTTTGTCACTTTTAATTGTGAACACAGATGACCCAGGAAGCCCTTGCAGGCAACCCCACCATTCGCTGGGGAGACAAGTCATACAATTCAATCGCGTTCTCAGATGGCACTTTTGCATCCAATTGTGATGTAAGTTTGTATGAGTGTGTCAGGCTCCTGAGTGTTGAATTTCTACATGATACATTTTGACATTGGTTTAATGCTGTCCAACAAACTGCTTTGTAGCACGCCCCATATGATGCCATGGTACTTGTGTCACTATGTTGGTATATAGACCAGCAAATCAAAGCTACAGAAGGCAAATGGAAGGTAAACATCAGCTATGACTTGATTCTATACATGAATTAAAATGGTCATTAATACTTGCAGTTAAGTTCAAGTCTATCCTTCCAATTTTTGTACATTAATGTCTGTGCTTTGTAGGGCTCAGACGCTGTCAGAGCCATGCCCCTACCTGAGGAGATGGTGTTTACTGTTGATGAGAAAGTCCGGAGGGACATCAGCCACGCCAAACAGCAGTACCTGGAGTCGGTGAGCTGGTATTATGTGTAAACTTCGTAAAACTAAAACCTCCGATGCAGAATGACTTGTTCATCATAATGACTGGCTGTTAATAAACTCTCTTGTGTTTTACAGACACAGAAACTTGGCGTTGTGTGCTACGCCTTCACTGCGTTTGGAAAAACAGCCATCAAACAAAAGAAACTTCATCCTGACACCTTTGTTCAACTGGCAATACAGCTGGCCTACTACAGAATGCACAAAAAGTATAGACCGGTTAAAAATGTATCCACACCTTTACTGATATAGGAACTATATGAGTCGAGTAACTGCTTCCCTTTCTTAGGCCAGGTAGTTGTTATGAGACGGCAACGACTCGCAAGTTCTACCATGGCAGGACAGAGACGATGCGACCGTGCACCCAGGAGGCTGTGAACTGGTGTAAAGCAATGATGGACCCAACTTTGGATGTGAGTGAGCATGGTTGTATACAAACATATCAAAGTAACCAGATAGATGCAGTCTTTATTTGACGTGGTGCATTTTCCTCTAAGGTGAATGCCAAGAGAAAGGCCATGCTGCTGGCCTTCAAAAAGCACAACAAACTAATGGCTGAAGCACAGGAAGGAAAAGGTTTGTTTCACGTGAATGCAATTTCTTAATATTTTCTAAATATCACTCATTGAATATAAGACCACCATCTGACCCTTTCAAATGGCTGTTTATTGACTCTTATTATTCTACTGGTGAAAGTTGTATTTCTTCTATCACCACTGCAGTATGTGTGTTGGGGTGTGATTATAAAACGTTTTCACAAACAATACCAATATTTCTTGGAAACTGTGTGATATGGATGATAAAAACCAAAGGTAAAAATCACATGTTCGGTAGAAAATACAAAAGTCAGTGTGACTATCTAATTAGATTTGCACATTACTGTTCATACAGGAAGAGAAAATGTGTCACCAGTCAAAAACATTGCCCTGGGTTTTTGAGTACAATTTTTTACATGTAGACACGTTACCATTTTGTGTATGTGTCCAAGAACTTGCGTGTTTGTTTTATATCCACTCAGGCAAATTTTCTGCCACTATTTCCAGGTTTTGACAGACATCTCCTTGGCTTGTATCTAATTGCTAAAGAGGAGGGACATCCTACTCCAGAACTCTTCATGGACCCCCTCTATGCAAAGAGGTACAGTGGATGACTTTTCTGTCTGCTGTTGACATTAAATGATGACTGCCTGCTTCACTACCCCTGCCAACAAAAGCAGTTTTGGTATACGTAATAATATTTATAACTAAATTACATGTGTCTTAATGACATATTTTTCCTCTTTTTCATGATACCAAATATGAGGAAATATACCAAACCCAATTTTTGCTAACAGGAAATATCCGTTTTTTGTTTGTTTGTTTGTTTTTAAATAAAAATATTTGTGTCACATTCAAAGATCTCATATTGTTCAGAAAGTAAATGTGAGTTCACAAACATTCAATTACAGGTATAGATGTCCAGAGACTTAAAATATTTACACCCACCTACCTGACTGACTGGCTGTATTTGTGAAGTGTTCAGCAGTTCTCTCTGCTAATCTGTAACTGGGTTCTTGTTATTTCAGTGGTGGTGGTGGTAACTTTGTGCTGTCATCCAGTCTGGTGGGTTACACAACAATTCTAGGTGCCGTGGCTCCCATGGTGCACCACGGCTATGGCTTTTTCTATCGTATCAGAGATGACAGGTAAGCAGACAAGACAGAAACCTTTTTTTCATCAAGTTGTTGCCTTAAGAACTAAAAAATAAAAAAAAAACTGCTTTTTTATTAATTCTTAAATTTTCACTATCAGGATTGCTGTTTCTGTGGTTCAGTTTGTACATATTTTATTTTGACAATTTTCCACAACATGATGAAGTCATGAAGACGTTTAACATTGTGTGCATCTACCTGGACATTCTATCAGCTTTAGTTAAAGCCATCTTGTTGCTTGCCTTTCTGTTACCTTCAGGATTGTGATCTCCATCTCAGCGTGGAAATCTTGCCATCAAACAGATGCCGCATCACTATTCAACAAATTCTCTAGCTCCCTTCATGAGATGCTCCACTTGGCAACCACATCTCAGCTATAAGTACTCCCACTAAGAGAAGTAGTAGCTTAGCAAAGGCTAAATTACAAACTCACCATTTACCTTTGTCCATGTTTGAACATTAGTGCACTCACAGTTCACAAACTCTTAGTTGACGACCAGCAGCTGGTGGTTTTTGCTCTCAGTGCCGATCAATGCAAAGGCAACAAATCATAAAAAAAATATATGTTTTTTTAATTAATTCTACTACTACTATGATTTTTATGTATTTTTTTCCCTTGGGATGTATATAGTCTTCAGTCTTATAAGATTTTATGCTTCTAGTATGTGTTGTATTGTTCAATCTGAAATGACACATTTATGCTGAACTGATCATTTCTGCCCCAAGTGGGTAACAAATCAACAAAGACTGTGAAAAATTAGTAGAAAATTAGAGGCCATTTTGTGATGAGGTTGTACATCTGCCAAGTCAGTTGTCTGGTCTATAAGTACTCAGTAATCATTACTAGATTATTACACTAGTCCTCAGTTGTTATTACTACATTATTGTGAATAACTTCTGGCTCCTAAACTTTGCTGTGAAATATTTAGGGGATTCTAATGGCATTTGATAATTGATTAAATGAAATGGTTTTGCATGTTTTATATTATGAAAATATGCATCATGCAGTCATATGACTTCAGTGAAACTGCTGCTTTGCTGATTGTGGTAAATTTCTTTGAACCAAAACCTTAATGACTTGGAAGCTGCGCCTTATGGGCTATGCACACTCTGAAGGTTTCCTTTAGTTGTTTTTTTTTTTCATCATGTTAAAGAAGGTTTAATGGTGACATGGTTCTATATTATGAGATTATCACTAAGCCTTCAAGTCCACATTTTTAACTGTGATCATAAATGTACAAAAGAAAAACACGGAATGTATCAGAATTTTAAATGAGGTCTACTGCTGTTAGAACGTTCTAATAACTAAAGCTGAAATTTTTATTCTTTGAATAAATATAATGGAAAAAAAACATTTTTGCAGTAATTTCATATAAAACATTAATATGTAAATATATCCTCTGAAAAAAGGTAGCAATTCTGTTCAATTACATACTGCATTGTTTTCTTATTCACTCCATTCATCTCCATGAGGGACAGAACATGTTAGTAATAAGAGAGGTCATTTTTTACTTTAACACTTTTAAGTGAAATCTAATGAAACAACTTTTCACCCTTGAACTGAGTTCTTGCTCTGTTGCTGCTTGGATTCAGACAGACCTCCTTTTGGGCTCGGCCCAGCAGCTGTCTGACGTCACCAGACGCATCCAATAGGAGCAACGGCGCGCGGTAGACTCGAATCGCGATGGGAAGTTCGGATCTTTTTATTGACTCATTTCGTTGGAAGCAGTGTTGCGCTGTAGCTGTCATTTGAGCAATGTAACAGTTTTGCTTCACTTTGCATATAATACACAGGTTTACTAATGTTAAACTATGGAGCACCCTTTTTGGGCCATAGCCTACTGACGTTGAATCACTAGTTACTTCATTTGTCGGTAGGAGAGCGCTCCGTCTGTCACTAAAACAATTCTCATTCTGTGATGGCTGTTCACTTTAGCCCACCTGGTCACTGAAGACCCGGAGTTTATGAATTTGTTCCAACAGAAAGGCAAATTAAACATCCATCCCATAGCCACAGAGCTAAAGTTAACTTAAGTGCTAACGTCAGATACTTCATGTTTGTGCTGTAACCGCGTGAATAATGAACGAAAGGCCTGAAGAACCGTAGTTATGAGTCGTGAACGGATCAGCCATTCCTGCACAGAAAATATGCAGCAGCAAGGGCGTAACTTTGAGTTGGACATTTGGGGGGGGGGGGGGATTTCCACCTGGAGGCAGGTCTGAGGAAGCTGAGGCCCGTCAGATACGCTGTCCCTTCATACTGTTGTGTTCATGTTTTTGTTTTTTGTCTGGAAACTTTGAATATGTGATCAACTGTAGTCAATACTGATACTATAACTATTTTTGGATCCAGTTTTTACAGTGCTAGTTTCAATACTTTTTTGAGGAACAAAAGAAAACTTGATGAATTTAGGAACAAACGTAAAATTTATTTGAGAGTTTTTTCATAACGATCGACTCATTCTATACATCGTGGCCGTATTATTACCTGGATTAGAAGAGATTACAGAGACCGTACCCCTCCACAGACCCCTCAAATCCGCAGCGGACCTTATTTTATTTCACTGTTTTCACAAGTCAAATACAGCGATGAGCGTTAGCGATGGGCGACACCAAACTTTTAAGATTCAATACGACACCAATTATTTTTTGCATAAATTATTCAATAGCGATTACTGATACCAATTACTGGTAATTTCTTATTAGTAAAAATTATTGTTCAGTCATAATATTAATACCTTTAAAATAATAGACGTCAACTACTGGCCATGTAACAACATTAATGTGCACAGTTCAATGTAAAAAAATTTAAAAGTGAGACAAATGCTCGACATAAACATTAATTAAATAAAACACATTTGAGCCCTCTTTGAACTTTTGCTGAGCAACGTTATTTTTAAAAGAATACATTTACTATTAATACCATATGATAAATAATGAATAAACATATTAATGAAATAAAATTGTAAAAAAAAAACAAAAAAAAAAAACGCCTGTTGCCGGCAAATTGTAAACACGAAACTCGTGGCTGTTCTGGTCACATGATATGGATGGGCCAGTTCATTATGCTGCTGGGGGGAGTTTCGCCACAAAACACCAGAGTAAGTTACCTAAAAAAATATTTGGAATAGACGCATGCGCTTGTATTTCCCATTTATTAATTAGTAATCGGTACTTTAATGGAGTAGTCGATACCAAAACGGGCGACGTGCGGGTATCGATATATCGATAGGCACATCACTAGCGTGCGCATGCGCGTCGCGGTGCTCGGTGCAGGCAGTGGGCCAGGCGGAGTGAAAGACGACGAGCTGCAAACATCCTGTGGACACACGGTGGTGATTGTTATCCTGCTCTGCTGTCTGGATTAAATATCAACGTAAGAAGAAGGTGAGCTGTCAGAGCGAAGAGCTGGATATTTGTCAGGTGCAGTCTCAAGTTGTTGTTTTTGTTGTTGTGATAGCCGAGAGGAGCCAGCAGTTATTTTACTGGAAACCATTCAGACAGAAGTTATAATAAACGAGTAAACACTTTCTAGTTTACTGTTTAGACAGTGTGTTTGTTTTTATTTATGCTGACATTTTCGCCCATTGTTAGATATCGAGTTGAGCATCAGAGAGACAAAGGCTTGTTGTTCCTGCTAACTCAAGCTAACAGTGAAATGACCATAAACCAGACCGACTGTGTGTTTTCGGCTTTGACGTTATTGTTGTGAGAGTTGAATGAACTCTGACTGTAAATTAGAGATATCAAATATTACTTCTGACTAAAAGGCTACCTGCTCCTCAGCAGGGCTACTGAACCGATTTGATTTCCAAATTTGCAAAAAACAAACCATCTAAAATGTCTCTTCAGTGAGAAACAGACTGTAGTAGTTATGTCAGGGTGATCTCTATTTGTACTGCAGGACCAAATGGCCAATTATTTGTCAGAGTCTGTACAAGAGCGGACCTTCCAGTACCAGAAGAGCCTGCCCCCCCTGCCTGTACCGACACTAGAGAGCAGCCTCTCCAAGTATCTGGATTCAGGTGGGACAGTAGACTTGTTGACCTGCTACAACTGCAGTGACTCTATTTCACTTTCTGTAGATGTTTTCCATCACACTTCAAGGAAATTCTGTAAATGAAAAGAAATGGACAGGATCAAAACTGCTCACTAATGCTGCCACTTTTTCTTGAAAAATTCAAAATTCAAAAATAAAAACAAACCTAAAGGTGTATGAAGTGTTACTTTTGTCCTTTAAAGCTAGAAAAACCCTCCTCTTTGGTTTTGAACTGGTTCCCTAGAATGGGCAAATTCATGTTTTATTTAAAATGCAACATAGTTCTTCAAGTATAGTTAAAATGCTACTTGAATGTTAAATGCTGCTAATGATATCTTTGTATTGTTTATCCTTCAGTTCATCCGTTTGCATCTGAGAAGGAGTTTAAAGCTACAGCAGACATTGTGAGGAAATTCCAAGATGGTGCTGGAAAAGAGCTGCACCAGAAACTGCTGCAGAGAGCCAAAACAAAGAGGAACTGGGTTTGTAATTTGGCTGTAAATGTCTTGTTTTTGTCTAACTATTGTCCACTTTAGCCATGTATGTTAAACGTAGCTGTTGTTTTATTCCATAGTTGGAAGAATGGTGGTTTGACACAGCTTATCTGGGGCCCCGAATCCCCTCTCAGTTGAACATGAACTTTGGTGGTCCAGCACCCTACCTGGAACACTACTGGCCTCCCACAGAGGGAGATTATCTGCGGAGGGCCAGTGTAAACACATGGCACACACTGCAATACTGGAACCTGATCCGCACGTAAGAAATGCTCATCGGCACTTTACCAGCTGTGTTTTACATATCACTAATGTGTTGTTAGATTTCTGAACTGTTTGCATGTTTAAGGGAGAGACTGGCTCCTCAAAAGGTTGACAAAACCCCATTAGATATGGATCAGTTCAGAATGCTGTTCTGCACCTGCAAAGTACCTGGAGTAAACAAGGACTCCATTTGCAACTACTTCAAGACAGGTAATTAAACTTGGCTCGTATCTCTCACCTTCAGACATAACTGCAGAAATCACCGTTGTGTAATATCCCTTTTTTGTTGTGTCACAGAGTGTGAGGGTCCATGTCCTTCTCACTTAGTAGTGATGTGTCGCGGACGGATCTTCACATTTGACGCACTCTGTGATGGACAGATCCTGTCTCCTCCAGAACTTCTCAGGTAGTTGTCGCACAAGTACGAACATCTCTCAAGAATAAAATCCAACTCTGAAGCGTAGTAGCTGAGAGACCGAACCTCCTGTTGAGGGATTAGGGCCATGGGCTCCACTGACACTGTTAGCTGAAAGTTGTTTGTGCTCCACTAATCAGACCAAAGAGGGAGATAAACTTATATCATGTTCAGATACTCTGGGAACAGAAAGGAAGACGAGAAAATGTAAACCTTTGGTTTATGCAGACAAAATTGTTTTCAATTTGTGATTTGTTATTAATGTTGGTACCATTCTGGTCTCCAAGGGTAATTTACAATCATGAATAATATATTGTGTCAGCATGTCTTGAATTACTTTGTATTCACTTTTCTTAGAAAGGCTTAGAGATTGAATCTTGTGTGATTTTAGTCTTACATTCAGTTTTTCTTTTGGCGGCTCAACGTTATTTTGTTATATTTTGCCGATGTGTGTGTTAACCTGTACAGGCAGCTAAGCTATGTGAGAGATTGCTGTGAGCGAGAGCCAGAGGGAGAAGGAGTGGCTGCCCTCACATCAGATGAGAGAAGTCGTTGGGCAAAGGTGAGAGAGACCAGGTCTACAGACATATCTGTGTAACACAGAGTGAAAAAGTTCTCTGATTACAGAAGTATAACTGAGGATCAGTACTGTCAGCCTTTAACTGTTCTCTGTGTCTATAGGCCAGGGAACATCTAATAAGCATTGATCCACACAATAAGACCATCCTGGAGACCATCCAGAGCAGCCTGTTTGTTATATCCTTGGATGAAACGAAACCCTACTCCACTCCAGAGAACTACACAAATGTACTGGCTGCACACATTTGAATCATTTATGAATGCTTGAGTGTCCCGGCCACAGAAAAAGAGGTTTGTGTGTGACTTTGTCACTTTTAATTGTGAACACAGATGGCCCAGGAAGCCCTTGCAGGCAACCCCACCATTCGCTGGGGAGACAAGTCATACAATTCAATCGCGTTCTCAGATGGCACTTTTGCATCCAATTGTGATGTAAGTTTGTATGAGTGTGTCAGGCTCCTGAGTGTTGAATTTCTACATGATACATTTTGACATTGGTTTAATGCTGTCCAACAAACTGCTTTGTAGCACGCCCCATATGATGGCATGGTACCTGTGTCACTATGTTGGTATATAGACCAGCAAATCAAAGCTACAGAAGGCAAATGGAAGGTAAACATCAGCTATGACTTGATTCTATACATGAATTAAAATGGTCATTAATACTTGCAGTTAAGTTCAAGTCTATCCTTCCACTTTTTGTACATTAATGTCTGTGCTTTGTAGGGCTCAGACGCTGTCAGAGCCATGCCCCTACCTGAGGAGATGGTGTTTACTGTTGATGAGAAAGTCCGGAGGGACATCAGCCACGCCAAACAGCAGTACCTGGAGTCGGTGAGCTGGTATTATGTGTAAACTTCGTAAAACTAAAACCTCCGATGCAGAATGACTTGTTCATCATAATGACTGGCTGTTAATAAACTCTCTTGTGTTTTACAGACACAGAAACTTGGCGTTGTGTGCTACGCCTTCACTGCATTTGGAAAAACAGCCATCAAACAAAAGAAACTTCATCCTGACACCTTTGTTCAACTGGCAATACAGCTGGCCTACTACAGAATGCACAAAAAGTATAGACCGATTAAAAATGTGTCCACACCTTTACTGATATAGGAACTATATGAGTTGAGTAACTGCTTCCCTTTCTTAGGCCAGGTAGTTGTTATGAGACGGCAACGACTCGCAAGTTCTACCATGGCAGGACAGAGACGATGCGACCGTGCACCCAGGAGGCTGTGAACTGGTGTAAAGCAATGATGGACCCAACTTTGGATGTGAGTGAGCATGGTTGTATACAAACATATCAAAGTAACCAGATAGATGCAGTCTTTATTTGACGTGGTGCATTTTCCTCTAAGGTGAATGCCAAGAGAAAGGCCATGCTGCTGGCCTTCAAAAAGCACAACAAACTAATGGCTGAAGCACAGGAAGGAAAAGGTTTGTTTCACGTGAATGCAATTTCTTAATATTTTCTAAATATCACTCATTGAATATAAGACCACCATCTGACCCTTTCAAATGGCTGTTTATTGACTCTTATTATTCTACTGGTGAAAGTTGTATTTCTTCTATCACCACTGCATTATGTGTGTTGGGGTGTGATTATAAAACGTTTTCAAAAACAATACCAATATTTCTTGGAAACTGTGTGATATGGATGATAAAAACCAAAGGTAAAAATCACATGTTCAGTAGAAAATACAAAAGTCAGTGTGACTATCTAATTAGATTTGCACATTACTGTTCATACAGGAAGAGAAAATGTGTCCCCAGTCAAAAATATTGCCCTGGGTTTTTGAGTACAATTTTTTACACGTAGACACGTTACCATTTTGTGTATGTGTCCAAGAACTTGCGTGTTTGTTTTATATCCACTCAGGCAAATTTTCTGCCACTGTTTCCAGGTTTTGACAGACATCTCCTTGGCTTGTATCTAATTGCTAAAGAGGAGGGACATCCTACTCCAGAACTCTTCATGGACCCCCTCTATGCAAAGAGGTACAGTGGATGACTTTTCTGTCTGCTGTTGACATTAAATGATGACTGCCTGCTTCACTACCCCTGCCAACAAAAGCAGTTTTGGTATACGTAATAATATATAATATAACTAAATTACATGTGTCTTAATGACATATTTTTCCTCTTTTTCATGATACCAAATATGAGGAAATATACCAAACCCAATTTTTGCTAACAGGAAATATCTGTTTTTTGTGTGTTTGTTTGTTTGTTTTTAAATAAAAATATTTGTGTCACATTCAAAGATCTCATATTGTTCAGAAAGTAAATGTGAGTTCACAAACATTCAATTACAGGTATAGATGTCCAGAGACTTAAAATATTTACACCCACCTACCTGACTGACTGGCTGTATTTGTGAAGTGTTCAGCAGTTCTCTCTGCTAATCTGTAACTGGGTTCTTGTTATTTCAGTGGTGGTGGTGGTAACTTTGTGCTGTCATCCAGTCTGGCGGGTTACACAACAATTCTAGGTGCCGTGGCTCCCATGGTGCACCACGGCTATGGCTTTTTCTATTGTATCAGAGATGACAGGTAAGCAGACAAGCCAGAAACCTTTTTTTCATCAAGTTGTTGCCTTAAGAACCAATAAAAAAGCAGCTTTCTTTTATTAATTCTTAACATTTCACTATCAGGATTGCTGTTTCTGTGGTTCAGTTTGTACATATTTTGACAATTTTCCACAACATGATGAAGTCATGAAGACGTTTAACATTGTGTGCATCTACCTGGACATTCTATCAGCTTTAGTTAAAGCCATCTTGTTGCTTGCCTTTCTGTTACCTTCAGGATTGTGATCTCCATCTCAGCGTGGAAATCTTGCCATCAAACAGATGCCGCATCACTATTCAACAAATTCTCTAGCTCCCTTCATGAGATGCTCCACTTGGCAACCACATCTCAGCTATAAGTACTCCCACTAAGAGAAGTAGTAGCTTAGCAAAGGCTAAATTCAAACTCACCATTTACCTTTGTCCATGTTTGAGCATTAGTGCACTCACAGTTCACAAACTCTTAGTTGATGACCAGCAGCTGGTGGTTTTTGCTCTCAGTGCCGATCAATGCAAAGGCAAAAAAGCAGCGCCTTTAGGTGATATATGCTGAATTTTGCATTAAAAAAAATGTATCAAGTTTTTTGTTCATTCTAGTGCTACGATGATTTTTATGTACATTTCTTTCCTTGGGATGTACATAGTGTTCACTATTGTAAGATTTTTATATTTTTGTCTTATATTGTTTGATTTAAACTGGGGTTACGCTTTAATACACATTTATTGAGCTGATGACTTCTGCCCACATTGGGTAACAAATCAACAAAGGCCAAAACTGTGCTGAGGGTAAAAATGGTAGAAAATTAGAGGCTATTTTATGATGAGGTGGTACATTTCCTGAGTACACAGTAAACACTACAGTACTCAGTTGTTACAAATGCATTATTACATTACTGTTACTGAATAAATTGTATAAAAATTTATATAAATAAAATATTTTCATCCTTAGTAAATATCACAACAAAATGAGGCACTAGTTCAATAATTGCATACAAAACTTTAATATATAAGCATATCCTCTGTTCAATTTCTTAAAGAAAGTAAGACTCAACCAAAGTATGTGAATGGCAATCCATTTTTGCACATCACTATAGAATATTGCCCAAAGTGCTCATTATTAAAGTTGATGAACTAAACAATCAGTAATGTATTCATTGAATGATTTTCCCAAATGCTTCCTGTAGCATTTTTTCATATTGATGATTCCTGTTGTACTTTGGTCTTAACAGTAGGTGGCACAAAACAGTGGCAACACTAAGGGTTATTTGCATCAAGTAGCTCCATCCCAGAACAACAAAAAACATACTGGCCGTAAACATGTCCAAGTACAATATGTACGATATAGAACATTGAAGGGATATTTTATAAAAAGGACAAAAATAATAAATAAATGAACATGAGAGGGTACAATACAACAGACATTTTGACTTGTCATAACACAAAGAGGTGTTACTGATTAAAAATTTAAGTGTCCCAGTGAGTTAACACAGTGAACTAACAGTGACATACCAGGACCATGAAAGGTGTTGCAGTTTAATTGAATTGATCAGAGCAGCTCTCGTTGTCTTGTCAAAATGTTTTCTGTGGAAGAGAAAACCTTTGCGCTGCTGTTCTATGAGCAGTGCAAAAGGTTACTTTTGACATGACTATATGATCAAAGAGCTGCAGCCACATGACAAAAGGCTGAAAGTTTATGTCTCCAATCCAGTCAGCAATTGGCAATCAGCACACCAGCTCCTAAACTAAAGCTGCTCAGTCTTAACTTGTAGTACTATACCATAAGCAGGGAATTGATGATGAAAGGCACAGGTGCTTAATGCGGCCCTGGAAACATAAAGTCTAAAAATAGTCAGTGCAGTGTTGCTCCCTCTGTCCTCTCCCTGTTTTCTCATTCAGCCCAGTTGTGTGGTGACCAACATGTGGTAGACTCCCTTCTTGGCCAGCAGCTGATGATGCGTTCCCTGCTCGACCACAACTCCACCCTGCACGACAGCGATACGGTCGGCGTTTTGGATGGTGGACAGTCGGTGAGCCACCACAATACACGTCCTGCCCATCCTGGCCTGGTCCAATGCCTCTTGCACCAACTGCAGAGAGAGTAAGACAACATTGATCTTGCCTTTTTCTCTCGCTCTCTCTGATCACCTGACACCATTTTCATTAAGGGAAATTTCAGCAATACATACATTTGGCTTCTGTAAATCCCCATCTTACCGATTCCTTACTGGTGCCTTACTTATTAGTTTGAAATGAGTCACTTACCTTCTCGCTTTCAGTGTCAAGTGCAGAGGTGGCTTCGTCCAGAAGCAACAGTTTTGGGTTGCGGATGATAGCTCGGGCTATGGCTATGCGCTGCTTCTGTCCACCTGACAGCTGCGTTCCCTTGTCACCTGCCTGAGTGCTGTACTTCTGCTCATGCAAACAGAGAGTTATTGTACTGTAATTTTGGGAAAGATAGTTAACAAAAAGTTGTTCAATGAAAAGTAATGTCTTGGATTTGAAGTAAATATTCATTATTATATTTTTTTAATTGCTGAAACAAAATGTTGCATGTATTTCCAATTATAGATTACCATATTTTTGTATGTTCAGCTGACCTGCTGTGAAGATAAAATGATGAATTTATGTAAATTGATCAATGTATGATTTTGGAGACTATCCTCTACATCTACATTAATATATCCAAAATAATTAGCGACAAAGCCACTGTTATAAACAGACAAATCCCTAAATGTGGACAAAGACAGCCAAACTGGTGGGATTTTTTTTTCGAGTGAATGATTAAATAAACTCATAAAATCAGTGGCACGCAGACTGACACTGGGCGTCAATGTGATCTCAATGGCCTTGGAAGATTGTAAATTCAATAAATGATTGAAAACAGAAGGGCTTAAACATAACAGCAGTGCAGCAGTCATACCTGTGGCAGGCTATCTATGAAGCTGTGAATGTTGGCTACTTTGGCAGCGGCCTCTATCTCCTCCATGGTCACAGTGCGGCTGTTGTCTCCATAGGCGATGTTCTCAGCTAAAGAGCAGTCAAACAGCACGGGCTCCTGTGATACAATTCCTATCTGGGATCTCAACCAGTAGATGTTCAGATCTTTTACATTCACATTGTCCAGAATCTGAAAGCGAAAAAAAGTACCAGAATTTGATTATTTTAACCATTATACTGACTTTAAAACTGAACTAAGTTGCAGCATCATCATTATTGGCTGTGCTCTTTAGGTTTAGGGTTGATTGGAAGATGATCCACAAACGTCTTTCGCATCAGGTCAATTAGAGTAATCAGAATAAACCAAAGCCTTCAAGTTGTGGTATGAATGTGCTAAAATACTATGAAGAGCTGATGGGAAACTGTAGAGAATAATGATGACAACCCCAAGTAATCAGTATTTAAAAATACAAAAGCTTTGAAAAGCATTTTAATACATCGACTTCTTGTTGTTCCTGACGAGTATCAGAGGAAAACAGTGATAAATTTATTGTGATAAGTTGGGTGACCAGGAGGTTGCAATCTTCTTTCCACTCTGTATTTCTATTCCATATTGCCTCTGGGCTTGTGTCTCAGTGCAACACTGTAAAGCAGCCATAAAACTCTGAAAAGCCATAAAGAGGCAAGGGTGTGTATTTATCATCTTACCACTGTCCCTTCCTTGGGGTCATAGAACCTCTCCAGCAGCTGGATGAGGGTGCTCTTGCCACAGCCACTGCTTCCCACCAAGGCCAGTGTCTCTCCCTTCTTCACCTTCACACTCAGCCCTTGGAGGACTGGCAGGTCAGGGCGCGAGGGGTAGTTAAACTTAACATGCTCAAACTGCACATTACCATCAAATTTGTCCTGGAGTTTTCGGAGATGAAAGAGCGAGAGAGAGATGAGTGATATGTTAATGTGTGTATCAAGAGCTGAACTGGAGCTCTAGTGTATGGTGTTACATACTGGTGCCTCCCCCTCCTGTGAAAGATTATCAACGGCAGGCTTTCTGTTCATCAACACCATGAGGTGGGAAGCGGACATTTTGGCCTTGGCATAATTTGGAGCAAAAGAGTTGGCCTCTCCGACAGCCATGGCACCGTACAGAACAGCAGAAATCACGCTGTGAGGGGAAGTCAAAGGATAAATTACATAAGCTTTACCTCTCATATTTAAGAGTCAGCGTTGGGATTGCATAAGCTAAAGATAACACACGGCACTAAAATCTTGCCCTTTGTGTGTAAAGTATGTACGCACAAAGGTCAAGTCTGTTTGTACTCAGTCCTCTCAGTTTAGAATGAGATGATGAAGTAGCTGATCTGTGCACACTGTTAAATACCATAAGTTAAGAATTTTAGCTGCACATTTTCCTTTAATATCTTTTTAATGAAGCCAAACTGCATTTATGAAATGGTGAAAAGAGGATGTCTGATGAAAGAAGACAAAATTTTCAATGCCAATGGCTCTACCTACAGCCACACTGCTTTGTGAAGATTTACAACACCACTGGGGTAGTTTTATATGAAATGCTCCAGGGGTAAGGGTAGGTTTTTATTGGTCTGTCTGACAAACTTTGGACTAAATCTGTCAATTACATTACCATAATAAAATGTGTGTTACAGGCACAAGTTGCTGTTGTAATCTTCATTCATAATGACTTTTCACATACTTCAGCCCAAGATAATGATTAAAAACCAAATAAACAGATGCGGTTGGATGCTGACTGATCTGGATGAAGATCATTGTACACAAACTATCATTAGACATGATCTCTAGCTTGAACTAAAACTTGTTCTGGCTTGTCCGTATTACAAATAAGAGATAAGACAACGTTTACTCACAGGAATACCCCCTCAACATCGATCCTTCCCTCCTGAATAAGCCAAGCTCCAAATCGAAAACAGCCTGCATAAGCAAAGTAGATCATGGCCTGTGAGAAGGAGAATGTAATTCCATACACATGGGCCTTCTTCTGTGCATTTCTGTGAGAGAGAGAGAGAAAGGTGGTTAAAAGCACTCCTGATATTAATTAAAAATGACTAAAATAAATAAGTTATTTCATAGTGACTGTATCTGTCAATCTGTATGGATTAAACAATGTCACTTCTCGTACTTGTATGGCACTCTGAGGTTTTCCTGGTACAGAGACTCAAACTTGGGTTCTCTGCTGAGAGAGGCGACTGTGCGGATATTCTCAATGGCCTCTGTAGCAATCTGTAGCGACAACACTGTGTTTTAGCAAACAGCATCACAAGTAAACTCAACACAAGGCTTAATCTAGTACCTAATCCTCACCTTTCCGGCCTTCTCCAACTCCTTCTTGTCTTGGGCAGCGTGTCCAGTGAGCATCTTCATCGCCACAGCTCCAGCTACCGCCATGACAGGCACCACAGCCAGGATGAGCAGGGTCAACTCCCAGCCATACACAAAGGAGATGATCACACTGGTGCCCATGTTGGCAAAGTTCTGGGCCAGTGTGGCCATACGTACTCCTGTGGCCTGAGTGGGCAAGGCAGATAGGACAAGACACACGACATCACTTATTTTAGGAAACCATTCTTGGAGGCAGCCTTTGGTAAAAGGCTTTGTTTGTTTTGTTGTGTGCTACAACTGCTGCTGTGGACTTACCCCTTGTACTTGGGCTGCATCTGTGGCCAGTCTTGTAGTGAGCGCTCCAACACTGTTTTTGGGGTCATCATACCAGCCAAGGTCCTAAAATTTAAAAAAAAAAAAAAAGAAAGGAGAGAGCGAGAGATCTGAAATATTTTTCAAAGGCCACGAAGATTGTTGTAGCAAATACACAAATTCAGCTAATTCACACACCTGTCTCATCATGGACTTAAAAGCTCCGAGTCTCAGTTTTAAGGTCAGAATCTCTCCAGATTTACCAAAACAGAAACCCTGTACAAACATTAACAGACAGAAGACATTAGCACACAGTGACATTGCAGGTTTGTCACATCTTACTGTAAGCCCGTGCCATAGGTATCAATGGTTTCACTTTTTCCTTTGTTTTCATTAGAAATTATGTCAACTCTACTTTTATTTGCTTTTTGGCTGATCAGATGAAAAGACTGATCACACTGTTATGTCTGCCAAGTAAATATCCAAACGCCAGAGGCTGGTTGATTAAGCAAAGACTGAGAATTGCAAATCAGAAGCAAAAAAACTTGTTTTTAAAAATGTTCATCTATTCTTTTGAGACCAGTGAACACAACTGGTAGTATAATCAACATACATGCATCTGCGAGTATGTGCATACCTGCAGAAACATGGTAACAAACGATACAGCGCCAATGGCAACAAACATGAGGGAAAAGAACGTGGCTCTCTGTCTGACCACTGCTTCATCTTTATCCGCAAACACCTGAAAGGAAAATAAAAAACATCTCATTTTTAGCATTGTGATGCGAGGCATTAAAATAAGCTTTTTGGTACACAGACATTAAGAGTGACGTACAGTAATGATCTTTGAGAAGATTACAGCAAAAAGTGGCTGCATCGCTCCGTTGATGATGGCACAGATGGTCCCGACCAAAATGTACGGCCACTCACTAATGTTGAGACGCATCACTTTAAGGAATGACACAGGGGGAACGTTTTCCTCCTGCAGAAAGAAACCGGAGTCACGTCTCTGATTTGTTAAAACTTCTGTTTGCTACATGCAGACGTTGTACCACAGCTCACCTCTTCTGCCTTGTCCTCTTGATACTTCAACTTTTCTTTGTCCTCTTTCTCTCCCTCTGAGGCACACATGGAAGAGCCTCTGGTGGATTTCCTCCTGTAAAGAGAGGACTGAGAGAAAGCCTTGACTGAGGGGCTCTTCTCATCTGCACATGGCTCGCACTCTGTCTCCTCTCCATCGTTGACTTTCTTAAACGTCTGCAGTGGGGAGAAATGGCAGAAAAACACAAACATCAACACTAACTCTGTTGAATTTATGTCCAGCATAGTTGTGTGTGTATCTTACCTGCATGGTAACCAGTGTGTGGTAGACTCCCTGTTTTTCCATGAGCTCGCTGTGAGTCCCCAGCTCTACAACTTTCCCTTTTTGGAAACCAGCGATAAGATCAGCGTTTCTTATGGTTGAGAGCCGGTGAGCCACAACTATGGTGGTGCGACCCAAACGGACCTGCAGCCAAAGATATGTGCCAGAGTTAAAATGTTACCCTGACACTGTTTGTGAATGAGGAACCGCATTAGACCGTGTCACCTTTAACTTCATGTACCTTGTCGAGCGCAGCTTGCACTATGGTCTCACTTTCAGCATCAAGGGCGGATGTGGCTTCATCCAGCAGGAGGATTTTGGGATTACGGACGAGAGCTCGAGCTATCGCAATCCTCTGCTTCTGTCCTCCACTCATCTGTGTCCCTCTGTCTCCAACTTCTGTCTCAAACTTCTGCTCAACGATAAGAGTCTCAGTATTAGTACCTGGTGAACAGAGTTCTCAATGAGCACAGACAATAGAAAGCCATCAAGGCATTCGTACATCTGGAAGGTTCATGATGAAGTCGTAAGCATTGGCCTCCCTGGCAGCCTGCTCGATCTCCTGCTGTGTCACATCAGGTCGGCCATATCTAATGTTCTCGGCGATGGTGGTGGCGAAGAGGATGGGCTCCTGACTCACCACTCCGATCATCTCCCTCAGGTAGCGGATATTAAGAGAACGGATGTCATGACCATCAATGCACACCTACAATAAGAGAGGCAAAAAAAAAAAAAGCATCGATTCTACCCACAGCCATGGATATTTTGAACCTCTTCATGAAGGTAGAGTTTTGCATTTTTGCAATCATACTCCATGTTCAATTCACTATTTGTTTGTTTGTTTGTGTAACCTTTACACTGTCATGACATGAAGTCTCTGCACTGAACCCCCACCACTCCTATTATAGCATCAAGAAGAAAAAGAAATTAATTTCTGACTGAATGATGTTCAGAATCGTCACTTACAGATCCTTCCTGAGGATCGTAGAACCTCTGCAGCAGCTGGATCGTGGTGCTCTTTCCACAGCCGCTGCTGCCCACTAAGGCCGTAGTCTGCCCACTCCTCACGCTCAGAGACATGTCATCTAATATCTACAAATGATAACAGCAGCAGTTATAATTCGGTTTTCTCTGATGCTGACTGATGAAATGTAATGCCTGCAGCAGTTTGTGGCACCTACTTTGGAATCGGTTCTTGAGGGGTAGGTGAAGTGGATGCGCTTGAACTCTATGTTTCCCTTGATGTTGTCAGGCTTGTAACCAGCCTTTGAGTAGCTGTCAATGGCCGGCTCCTGTTGAGACAAGAATCAGTCTTCTAAAGCTCAAGTGAGTCCTGGTCTGTAGTTAATCCACAGTTGGATAAATCAGTTTGCCCTGATTCTAATCATATCCTAAAACAGACAATGTGAGGAAGACTGTCTGCCCTCTAGGTTGGGGTTGGTGTATTTAACAAGGCTAATGTTTATTTCCACAGCTTTCTGTGTCTCCCAGTTTCTCTCTGTGAACTAACACACACAAACACACATGCTGGTTATTGAGCTCTGTGTTGACACAGAATTTGAGACAGTTTTATGGCTCTCTTGGAGGCCTCACCCAGGATTTCAGACTGATCAGTAACATTTCACATCACAAGTGCTTCACAATCAAAAACGTGACAAAGCCGAAAATCCAAAACTAAACATCAATGTGCTTCAAAGATCCCATTAGTCATTAGCAGCATCCTGGTTTTTGTTTATAACTCAGTTGAGTGTGTTGTCATTGTGAAATACTAACAGACTAAACAGACAGACTAAACGCAGGCCTGTCCCTGAATAGCTGGTAATGCTCCATGTTTCTGCAGCTACACAGAACACAAATGATGTGATGAAATGTGAGCTCTATGACAAAGAAACCTCTGAACATTGTACAGTGAGTATTTTCAAATCTCATTTCTGTTGCAATTTCACATTATTGTTCATCAAATTGGTCAAGTTTGGATTAAGTTTCAGGGAATGACTTGAGGTCAGTCAGTGGAAAGAAATTCACAGGTAGCTCATGAAGGGGAGAGCTGCAGCTGCGTAATATCAACCAAATGAGCTGTAATCTTCATCCACGCAGCAGGAGCTCCAATTAGAGCAAAATCCAGCTGACCAGAAATAACTGACTGCTGACACATCATCAAACAGAGAGGGACTAAGCTATTACAGGACTCACACAGTACTTGTGCCTTTACCTGTTTGAAGTGACCTTTCAGTTCTGTAAAGTTTGCCTCCTCCTGTCTTCTCATTCTATTTTCCACATCCTCTCACTCTGTCCCATTACTGTGTGGCAGCTGTTTGGCTGCTCCGCTGCCGCTCAGGTGAAAACCAGCAGGGAGACTAAAGGCCAGTTCCTGTCAGTCAACATGGCCTTTTCTGTGGGCGTCATGTCAGCCATGTACCTCACCAAGGGCATCACCGGTAACAACTCTTAAAATGGACGCATCTCTTTACTGACTCCAGGCTGTCGGCTGCATCAAAGTGATTTCCCAGAGTGCCAGAGTCCAGCAGTGCATGCTCAGTAATATAAACTGACAAATGTGCAGCAGCAGATGATGGTATTCTCTGCTGACATTTAGATGGTTTGTGCAGAAAGTGTTTTGTTTCTTACGTGATCAATAATGCTGTACACTTTATATGCAGCTCCTAGGGCGCTGGCAAAAGTCTGGATGTTGGGAGAGGTCTGTCCCACTGTGAATGCTCCAATAAGCACAACGAAGAACACCTGAAGAGACACACACCAGTGTTAGCTGCACTACACTTTTTTTCTCAGTCTCCTTTTTTTTGGAGTTTTAAAGGGGGAGGGGTTATATAGTGTTCACTCACAGTGAGTACAGTCCCGATGGTGTACTCATTATTCAGGACGAGTGTGCTGCCGTACCAGAAGGCCAGAGCGTAGGACAGGTAGATCATCAGAAAGGTGAAGCCCATGGCAATATTAGCAGACAGTGCCTTCTTTATCCCCATTCTCTTAGCATCCTCCAAATTCGTATTATATCTTTGCACGCACACACAAAAAGCAAGGTTAGTGTTACATATACTGGACTGTTGAAATTAGATTACCATCACAACAAGGCCCTTTGGCAAAGACAAATATAGCTTTCCATTCCCAAGAAAACAGAAATTCAATATCTGTTTTGGATTTTATTCTGTTACAGCCTTTATGGGTTCTTGTTCATGGCACATTAATCTTTTTACATAATGATATTTCATTTCTTTGCAGATGGTTTTGCACCTTCATTGCTCTACTTTATGAAAATGGATACTTTTAGAGCAACACTTCACATTTGATTATTTTAGTATTGTGATTTCACAAAAAGGTTGTCCAATATAGACATCCAAAACATATTTAACCAAATCCACCCATTAATCTAATTGCTGCTTTTCTGCTCTAAACGAAACACGCCCACATTGCATTTTATGAACTCTAATATGCCAATAAATAATGATTATCATTAATACTATAACAAATTTATGAAGAACTAACTGCTAAAACTGAATCCTTTCCTCACTTTCCAAGTAACGCCGTATCACAGCTACAGTGGATATGCAAATACAAATGACAAATGACAAAATGTACAAACCTGTTGATCTCTCTATCCTGACCACTGAAGGCAAACACTGTCCTGATGGAAGAGAGCACCTCTTCTGCCACAGCTCCAGCTTTGGCATATGCAGTCTGCTCTTTGGTAGTGAAGGAGGCCAGCACCTATTCAGATGAGAAGGCCATTATATGATTAAGGGCACCTGCAGAGGCCTGTGTCCTTTAATCCAACACCAACACATAACATGTGGATGGAAACAGAAAGACAATAGAAAGATGGACACGGACAGTGTCAGCTTACCTTACTGAAAAGTGCAGCTGAAATGCCCAGTGCGGGACTCACAGCCAGGATGACGAGCGTGAGCTTCCAGCCTTTGATGAACCCGATGATGAAGGATGAGATGAAGGTGGTGAAGGCCTGGATCAGCATACCTGCTTTGTCGCCAATACCTTCTTGGATTTTATACACATCACTGCACATGCAAATGTACAGTTACACCAGTGATCCTCAAAACAGCTCAACATTTATGAATGAGGAATGGAAAGAGAGCGTGTGGTGTCTCGGTTACCCACTCGGTTAGACGTGTGTTGAGCTCTCCTGTCTCGTTGACATCAAACCAACCGATGTCCTGCTGCATGATGCGGTGGAAAAACAACTTGCGGATGCGCTTGACCTGTCGCCCGGCCGCCAGGGTCCATAAGGACACCTGCATGTAGGCCGCCACCAGCACAACGGCCCCCATGATGGAGTAATAGATGGCAAAACTGGGAAAGGAGAAAGATTGTGGCACATGATTTCAAAACCTCATTTTCTTTCACCTGAGGAAACTATAAATTCTCTAATGTGTCTGATAAAGCTGATGTTGATGGAAAAAATATAAACGCAAGAAATGAGTAGAGTGAAGCTTTATGTCTAGTGGATCCTCTGCATCTCAAATTTAAGATTACTTGTCTAACCTTCATAAAACGCTACAAACACAGAGACACAATCAGCAGATGTAAAACGTCATAGCCAACACTTTGATCCTTTTAATTATTTATGCCGATAAAGTCTTACTTCATCATGTCGTCTTGTAGGGTGCTGTTTAATTGTGGGAAGGTGAAATCTGAAGACACAAGAAAACAGAACACAATCTTAAGACATATGACGTTTCCTCTTAAATATTTATTTCAGTCACAATGACATGTGCCAAAGTCTGTAACTGAAAACTCACTGGACATGCTGATGTTGTCACGGGGCAGTTGGGAGTCCTTTAAAAAGCTGTCTGTCATTTCACCAAAAACAATGCACATGAGAGGGAGCACCACCCCATTGATCATGGCCATGATGGTCCCCATGATGATCATCACAATGTCCCACTTCTCTGCAAACCTAAACTACACTCACATTAAAGAGAGAGTGTTAAAAGACAAGCAGAGATCAGTATCTGTACTTGGTGGATGAACCTTTGATGATCGTTTGGGGGGGTTAAGATTTCTGAATTCTGAAATCAGACTGGGGAAAACCCTTAAACTCTAAGGAGCTATTATATTGTCACAGCAGGGGACTGGAGGAGCACACCCAAACAACAGGATGATATGTGACACTCCCATCCTCTCTCTCCACATCCTCCCTTACTTCGCACACACACACACACAATTTCAAAATGTCATTTTATATGAGTGCAAAACTGTAAAAAAGTGGAAATAATTAGTAGATCACACACACTAACCTGCTCTGGACAGAAAGACATCACAGTGTGATAACTGGACTTACCACAGCGATGGGGCTAACTGTGGGCTGCTTCTCCTCCTGTTCCTTCTCCTTCTTCTTGGAGCGTTTATCTTTCTTCATGTTCTCACTAGAGTCACAAATAAAAAGCGTGAGGTCAAATTTATAGGCTGAAGTCAGGGGAATAAATGAGACCCCCGACAGAAGAATGTAGACGTATTTATACTAGCATCCAAATATACTTTTGGAACCAAAGTAAGTATTTCCGGTCTTTTTTCAAACCTATTCAACAACCTTCCCTCTGTGGAATAATTACCATACAGATTACGGAAGAAAGAAACATCTTCATTAAAACTGTGTATCGCTGTATCAGCAAGTAGACCCACAATATTTACTGAGCACAAGTTCCTCAAAACTATACTTCACTGGAATATTTGGGTAAATGTATTAAGTTAATCCTGGTAATGTTTTCAAATCCTCACTTGGTTGGAGAGAGAATTTGAAGTGTGTTTACCTTAAATCCCCATTTTGATGACCTTTGTCCTTCTCATCCATGTCTGGGTCCTGTCAAAGGAAGAGGAACCTGTTCGATTTCAACAACTTCCAGATGATTTTTCTTAAATAGAAAATGAAAAACCTGAGCAGTAAAATAATCAATGTTCATAATCAACCGTGGAATCAAACTGAGGCCTAAATTCAGAGCTGAATCTGCAGCATCATGAATGTAAACACACTCAGTAATAACAGGAGAAGGAGTACCGGATAAAAACAGACTGGAGCAGAGATATTGTGGGACTCCAGTCCAGATCAGCTCTCACCGTGTCTGTGCAGCTGTCCCGGTCCCTGTCGGTGTCGGTGTGAGGCAGAGGTGCAGATCACTAGATGCCCACGTGCGTCTCCTCCCCTTCCTCCTCCTCCTCCTCCTCCTCCTCCCCCTCCTCCCCTTCCTCACTCTGCTTCAGATAAACCTGGCGGACCGACTTTGCACCGGACCAGATACTGCCGCCCTCTGTAGTCCGCAGGGAGACAAACTGCAGATGGTCTGTCGATGATTCGCCATCAGGCAGCACTCACCGGAAATGGCAGACTGTGAGCAGCAAACATGGTCATCAATAAACGCACATTTTGCTTTTTATTCTCATAGAGCGCAATCGAAAGACATGAAATGGCCCAAAGGAGCCGGAACCTCCTCATAGGAAGCCCAGTTAGAGAGCAGCCCTCCGGTCAGTCACACCATCTCAGGTCTGTGGAAAAAGCTGAAATCTACAGAGAGGTCTCACCTTAACTGGTCTCACAAAAACCTCTTCATGGGGTTGTTTTTGTACTCTTACATCGATGTATAATGTTTTGTATTGTTACGTGTAAAAAAAAAAGCTGACAGCCATTAAGACTGAAACACTGAGGACACTGTTGGAAAAAGGGGTTGGAGGGCTTATATATTTAGAGAAAACACAAGAAACTTGTGTGACAAAAAATGGACCAGACTCAGTGATCACCTTCCTAGCAACAAACTTTCACCCTGCTCTATGTTCCCTACAGATAATATCCAACTAGGCCAGTGAGCGGTGATAGCTATCATGTCTTTGGGGTCATCAGGTGGGAACCTCCTTTCATATTTTATATATATATTAGGAATAAATTAATTTGGCAACTGGAAAAACAATATAGGTAGTTTCAATATAGGTAGTAAAGGATTAAAGTCATACTTACTGTACTTTGGTACACTTTATTGGTTTATTTTGTTTCAAAACCTCACTTATTCTGGCTAAACAATATGGAAGAATAGAAATTAGTGGGATTGGCAAAAAACGCAACTGAATGTGTGAGCTCTGGGAGTCAGAGCTCCTGTGATGAGAAGGTGAGACAGGATGGGCCATCTTTTTCTACCTGATGGTAAACCTGATCAACCAATGATCTTCTAATCTGTCTTGAGCTGAGTGTGCAGAGTTCAAACACCTGTCATTGTTTTTCATAGTTCCATCAAATTTCCTGTCAAACCAAGACAAGGGAAACAAAAGATGACAGTAGAAGAGTGTGTGTCGACATTACTGTTCAGTCTGTGGGAGTTGTGTGGGAATCAAATGGCCAAATTATTATCTTACGTAAGGCCATACTTCCGTATTATTGCGGTGCAAAGTCAACACCTCAAACAGAGAACACTGAGGGCACTTAGACAATGAATGAGCATGACTAGTTTCTTGTTGAACTTTGACATTGTGTGACTCATTGATAAAGGACAGTAAAAACATATCATCTTTCATAATCCTTTGCCAATCTTCTCCTCCAGAGTCATTGAATCCTGCTTATAAATTCACATTTTGTGTTTATTGCCTTTAACAGTAGATCCAGGACCATTGCACGCAACCTGAGCAAAAGTCTTTCTCAACATAAATGTGCTGTCATATTTTTTTCAGTGTCCTCACACAGAATGCACGTGTTGCAGAACAGAGCTCATGAAACCACAGATAATGTGTTGATCGGAATACAGGAATATGAATCTGCTGAATAGTTGTGGTTTATTATCCTGAACAGTTGTTTTTTTGATTAGTTAAAAAAAATATGGGAAAAAATATGAAAGTTGGGTGGTTTTCTGTCTAACATGTCCATTGAAATCTCTATGATAATTTAAATACTGAAATGTTCCTCAAGAAAAAAGATTTAATGTACCCAACCCAACAGATACCAAGCTCAAAACAGATGTGAATGTAGTGAGGTAAAATGAAATAATCTAAGAAGTGAAATGTGACCATGGGTCCATATTTTTCTGCATTTCTGCATTTTATGAGATCCGATTTTTTCCTGTAACATCTCTATTTGAAAGACAAATAATGTTTTGTTATCTTAGAATCACATGAAAAATATTCAAGTTAATTAACCCACGAGTACTTTAATGATGGACATACAGAGAGTGAAGTGATTTAAAGAATAGACTTGAGCTGTGGTTGGAGGATGTCAAGAGGAGATGCAGATGAAGGATGCATGAGTACATTTTATTGAACCCGGACAGTGCTGTTTTAGTTTGGGACACTGGGTGGCACTCCCTCCTTCAGGACGACTTCGCTGAATTTAAAGGCACGATAATCGGTCCACTTGAAATGTAAACAACTGAGCAAAATCACAACAAAACAAAATCAATGAATAATGCTTACTACTTTGACTTCAGTCTGGTTGTTTTTAAATCTATGACTCGCACTCATAAGTGATTCACACACGTGGTTCATATGGCAAAAGGGTTATGGTTTCGACACAAATGCTCCTGAATGTGAAGATCAATAAATGTGACTCTAGGTAGTACATTTTTTATTTATTCGTCTATTTCTGCTTTTGGATGGACCACCTGGAGCAGCTTTTTTACTGAGAAGGACCTGGATAACATTCACACCACCATATAACGTGTAAGTGGTGTGCGGCTACACACCTTTATTTACGTCCCAGACTGATGACAGCTGCCTCTGTATTTACAGCCCCACACTTCCGTTTGGACAGAGTTCGTTTCAAAATAAAAGCAGGCACATAGTCTCATCAGGAGTGGCGGCGGAGTGCTGGCTTTTGGGGTGGCACATCTCACCTGGTGGCAATTTTTTACACATATCAGTCACCCTAAACGTGTAAGTTTGTGAATGGTGAGAGGAAGCCG
The DNA here is from genome assembly GCF_900963305.1 of Echeneis naucrates. Classification (NCBI taxonomy): domain Eukaryota; kingdom Metazoa; phylum Chordata; class Actinopteri; order Carangiformes; family Echeneidae; genus Echeneis; species Echeneis naucrates. The sequence goes on from NC_042516.1 coordinate 14,466,266, forward strand.
GGATCGAACCCAGCACCTTGTTGCTGCGAGGAAATTGCGCTAACCGCTGTGGCATCGCGTGGATAGACGGATGAACAGACGAAACACAGGACATGACCTGGCTGTTTTAATATGTAACATCTCTATCTGAGATGTGTCAGCTTTTATTGTTAACTCCAAACAAAACAGGATTATTGTTGACTCCTGTTTAAATAGCACCGAACCACATCAGCCACACAAGACGTGAATTAAAACGTGTTTAATGCACCGGAAGTACATCAATAGATCGACTTTTATTTTGGACAAGTCCTTGGCAGATGCTTGCCGGCCGGCACCAGCTTTTATTCTGAAGGTTGAATCCGGAAGGGGCTCACCGCTGACTCTGTGTGTGGCAGCACAGACGCGTCCGTCCCGGCCCTCCTCCAGCTGTCCGGCCTGCCGACGCTCCGTCCTCCGGCAGCAGCCTCGGATGGCGTCGCTCGGCGCGGGGCTGCATCTCATCCGAAAGCGGGGAGCGGTGAGGAGCTCGGCGGTGGAGAGGAGGAACCTGCTGACGGTCTGCAGGTGGGACTTCGCACTCATCTCTTTATTCCCACCGAAGCTCAGACAGCGTCTGCAGCTGCGTTTACTGCACTGACGGCACAGTTCTGATTTCACAGGGAAGCACGACTGTGAAATCCAGACTTAATCCTGAATTTCAAATTATGGCCTCATGCATTCAGACGGTCTAGTTCAATAAAACCCGGTATAACTAACTGGTTGACCTTGGCTAGCTAAATGCACCTGTCACGTGCATTTCTACATGAAAAGAATTGCTCACATTTGCACCACCAACATCAGCCTCCACATTCACTTCATTAGCTCATTAAGTTCAAGACGTCACAGATACCAAGAGCAGTAAATATGTTTGGACTACACAATGAAGAAAATCTTTTATTGATTATTTGTATATATTTTTTCACATATTTCAATTCATACCTGTGCAATAATATTATCGATGTTAGCATTTCCAGGCTGTAACTGACTTTGTTGCCTCAAAAAGAGATGAAGGACTCTAGAAATCACCACATTAACAGATCCTTTTTATAGACTGTACAATAAACGTCTCCGTAAACGATATTGCTGACATGACTGACTGCTGTAGCAGGGTTGACATTATGCCTGGATGCATTTACTTGTGTAGCAGAGAGGGTGACATGATGAGCTGAGATGTGGCGTGCCTGTGTCTGCTGAAGAGAGAAGCTCTCTGCTCAGAACATTGATTTGTGGTCTCCTCGGTGCTGCTGACTGACAGTCCCCGTGGTGCCTTTAAACCAGACGAGAGGGGAAGGGGGTCAGATACAGAGGAGTAGCACTGAGTGTCACAGATCAAAAAAAGAAACAGATAAATCATCACCTGCCCAAGAAGCTGTTTTTTGGTCCTTTCATGTCTCTCTCTGAAGAGACAAGTGTTACTTCTGTGACAAAAGTGAAAGTGATGCAGCTTCACCCTCTCAACATCCTTGAATTGTTATTGAAATTAAATAGGAATTGAATTAAATTCAAATAAAAGAAAAAAAATACAATTTTGGCAACTGATTTTCCAAATAAAACTCCAAATATCCTCTAGAGAGCACAGCCACTACAGACTTCTCTTCTCTCTTCTAATTAAGATAACGATATTACATTTTGGTTCTGGACTTTCAGCAATTCTGATTATTTTGGACTACTTTCCCGTTATTTTTGTCTAATATTGAAATAATTTAACAGCACAATGAGTTTGCATTCTTATTTCTGATATTCACTTGTCTTAGGTTTCATTTTTGTGGGTGGGGCAGTCAGCCACTCCTGGAAGATACATTTTTTGCCACTTTTCACCCACATTTAGCTTGACGCACACCGTTATCTTCGGTAAGGTGAGTGGATTTGAACAGAGGTTGACAGAGGGCCTTGTATGCTGTGCAGATTTTAAAGCTACTGGAGACTACTCTGTGACATTGGGCTGAATGAGTGATGCTGATCTGACTGAAACATTGGTCATTTACTTCTCGATTTAACGGGGCCATAGATATCAACACTGGTCCGCTAAAAAAAGCTAAACAATCACAGAGTTTAAATCAGAGTGAAAACATTTGAGTTGACCAAACAGAATTAGGATAAAACAACTGGACTGCTCTTTGTTTCTGAGGGGAACAAGTTGATTGCACCTATTTACAGTTCCCTTACGCTGGCTTTCTGTGTGGATGGTCAGTATTGAAAAAGTTTTCAGCTCTTAGGGACCTGTTAAATATCAGCGATTGCCTTATTCGGTTCATGTACAGCGCAGATAAATCGAGCTAATACATATGAAACATCAACTTCACACTGATATCATTTCTGGAAAAAAGGTGTGTGACACGTGACTCTTTCTCATAAAAGAAGATTAAGTGTACTTTCGCAGGAAGCTCTCACACTGTGGTCGAACTGCTGCTAAGCAACGTGATAGAGGAGCAGAGTGAGATATGAAGTCAGACTCTTTAAATATGTTTAACATTTGAACACAATTCGGCAAAACTTACAGGACACACACGGAAACACATACCATTTAAACATGAGGGGGTCCAGCACAACACCATCGGACCAACCAAGTGTCACAGCCTCACAGACATATTTAATATAGGCCACACACACACACCACCCCATACACACAACAACACGCAACCTTGTCCATTAACTCTCCTTCCTGCCTAATTAGCTGAAACCATATTAAGCAGAGTCAGTCAGTCAGTGCACATGACTGCTGTACTGGCCTCACATCACAACTGGTTTCATCACAGGAGATTAATTAAGACATGCTACCAGCATAGACACCAGATGTGTCGATTATCTTTGCGTTGTAATTGCTGATAGGCAAAAATTCCCAGAAATTGTTTTATGTTAATAAGAATGATTCTTCACTTACCTCCTTTGTTTGTTAGGTGCATTTAGCAAAATTTAGCAATGTTCATCTGATGTGCTTGGATGTAAGAGCAGAATAAACAGGAATAGATCTCTTACGGGGGGGGGGGTTAATTTTTAATGAGATTGATGCACTATTTGTCTTGCCACCAGCCCTCCCTGGAACCTACTATGTTGATCTTTTAGCCTTTAATCTTTTGATCTTTTTACCTTTAAAAAATAAACTTTGTAAAGGCAGGAGTGCAGTGCTGAAACACAGTGAGTCTAAGGGGAAACACTGGACCGACAAGATGAACAAGGGCAGGCAAGCAGGCGATGCTGGTAGTGTATAGTCGAGCGAAGGTAGCTGTGCTTTACCTGACACCCCTCCATGATAATGAGAGTCCACAAAATGTGTGTGTTAATCCTTAGAGTCCTGGGAGCCCAGATACGAGAAAGTATTGCAACAGGGGAATGGAATCAAAGAACGGTGGACAGTATTAGCTTTCGAGAGCAACTTAGCCCACTGTGGCAGGACCCATTAGTTCTTTGTGATGAAAACATCAGCGGGGCCGAGTGAGGCCCAGCACGAGGGAGCACCAAAGACAGTTGATGCTGTTATTTTTTATTGAATGTCCATGACTTACAGTGGCTCACAAGTGTGCATACTTTATATATGTGTAAAATTAGCATCGTTTGCATTTCAACCATTTTGTCTGATTTTAATATAATTGTATATCATTTTATGTGTTCAGATTTTCAGTGAAGACTCTGCTGGACCGCTCCTGGTTTGACACAATAGATGACTCATCTCCAGAGTTCATTAACTTTGTCTCCATCCTGGAGCACATCCTCAACCATCGACTGAAAGGTAAAAAAAAAAACAACAAAAAAACAAAAGCAAACAGTAAAACAAAACAAAAACGAACCCCTGTCTCTATTCTGCCTGTGTGAATGCATAGAGAGAAGATTTAGGCGCAGGTGCAAAAGTAAATTATTTTTCTGTGTTTCTTTGGCAGTCGATAGAATAATAGGAAGAAACATGGGCAGTGAGAAAGGGAGGTGGATGATGTGTGTGAACTTTACCCAGCTTGAAATGAGCAGGGGATGTAATTGCTGCATGTGTCTGCAGACTGCAGACCCATCATGATGTCTCATTATGCAAATTTAATGCAAAATTACAATATCGCTGTGGGGTTAATGTCGTGATCAGAATCTAATTTCCAATTGCTGAGACTTTGTGAAGCTGTTTCTAATTTGTCGTTGGACCTTAACAGTGACTGAAATAAATTTTAGTCCAATGAATGTGATGTTTACGCCACTTTAAGATGACTTTTCTGGAAAAAGAATTCTTTCCTCGCCAAAATTGTCTCATTTCCTCTCTCATTTTGTCAAACAACTTACTTTGTACATCTTTTAAAATTAAGAGAAATATGAAATCAAATTCACAATTGTACACTTTTTTTCGGCCTCTCCTTCTCTCAGGTCAGACAACCTGGTTTGGCTATGAGAGTGCTCGTAGTTTCTGGGATTACATAAAAGCAAGCTGCAGTAAAGTCCCACATAATTGCATTCAGAGCATTGAGAGCATGGAGAATGTACGATCATCAAGAGCTAAGGTGAGGCGAAAACCATCCTGAGGTGTTGAGCTGGAAGAGTATCAGATTTAATACCTCAATTAAGTTACTGTATATTTCTTAAATGTAGCTGAACACCAATATATAAATATGAGGATGATCCATTTTATATGTGCAGCACATCATCTGTGTCTAGACCTACAGCTGAAAAGTAGAATCTGACATTTGGCACTTGAGCTTACTTTCCATTATCCTCTTAGAAAAAGAACAAAGGGGACACATAAAAAGGAAAGTTAAGAACAAACACGCTCCAACAATGTGACTCAGCCTTACCCTGCAGGCAAGAGGGCAAACAACTTAGGTTAACATTGTTCTGCAGACTGTCTCACACTTTTTCAGGTCATGAATAAACTCTTTAGCTCTGTATTTGAAACCGCAGGCCAAATTATAAAATGGTGACATAGAAGTTTCAGTCAGCCGCTGACCTTAAAAGTAATTTTCTGAATTTTAAATCAAGTAAGGTGTGACAACTAACAAGACAAGAGAAACAAGAGTAATTTACAGCTAATCTTAAACACATAGAACATAATTTAATTTTAGTCATGCCTTCATTAAGGATGGCAACCAGTCGGGTAATCAGTGCTATGCTTTCATCCATACTGAAATATTTTAACATTTGTGCAGACTGTGATCCAGGCGTAAATAGTTTTTTGGTTATGTTATTCTGTAAATTGCTTCTACAAACAACTGAATTTTTTATCCCCGTCTCGCTCTCTCTGTAGGGCAGGGCGTGGATCAGAGTGGTCCTGATGGAGAAAAGACTGTCAGAATACATCTCCTCTGCACTGAGGGACTTCAAAACCACAAGGTCTTCACACATTTCCCCCTAAACCAAGGGTGGATTATTAAAGCAAGTGTATTAATGAGGGGTCTAAAACCAATGCTGCAGGTTCATTCAAACTGTTAGGCCTGACCTCAGATAGTTTCCACGCATCCTCCTGCTGCCTCTGTCTCTTCAGGAGTGAGAGATAAATTAACACTATAATGTGTGTACATGTTTTGACTCAAGGAGGTTTTATGAGGATGGAGCGATCATGCTGGGAGAGGAAGCCGGGCTTTTAGCTGACACGCTCATCGGACTCAACACCATTGACTTCAGGTACAAATCATGTTTCTCACTGAGTCAGCCCTGCTTTTTCAATCTCTGCAGTTCCTGATCCTTTCATCTTCGTTGTAAAATCCAATGTTTCAGTGGCTGCTTCACCCAAGTAGAAATGCACTATTGCTTTAATGCTAAATAATTATTTATGATTACATATTACATGGTGTTTTTGTGAAGTGTCAGAGCAACTGTGGCCACTTGAAACCTTCTAGACAAGAACCATTTGGTTTGTTTGTGTTAAGCAGACAATCCCCTCTTATGTTGGAGTACTGTCCCTCTCGGACAATGCAGCTGGTCTGTTATTTTTTACATGTGATGTTGGTGGCTTTCTCACTTTTGCCGAAGCCATGTGGCTCGATTGTGAATTGTTAATGATTGAGCAGCAATACAAACATTAAAACAGGACATTACAGTAAAGGAGAGTTATAATCAACATTTTTTAAAGAGGGGCTGCTGCTTACACCATGGGTGTGTCTACTGCACTATTAGGTTACAAAATTATGTGATGGGTACTAGAGGGACAGCTCTAATTAGACTTTATTTCTCTCTGGATTGACCAGACCTACATTCCTTAAAACCTGATTGACTGTGAAAGAAGTGTTCCAGTCAGGGAGGAGACGAAGATACGTTGTTGGTCCTTAATGGTTGGTCCATAATTCTTTGATTATTCATCCAGTGTTCTTCCTCCAGCTTCTGTCTGAAAGGCGAAGGTCTGGATGGCAGCTGCCCTGCTGTGATCGACTACACACCCTACCTGAAGTTTGCTCAGAGGTATGTTGGGTCAAATAACACCAGTTATTTGTGACGTATTTTGACCTTAGCCAGTTTTTTGCGGCACTGGTCAGCAGAGGTACAATGTGCACATATTTTCAGGTTGTGTAGAAAGTTATCCTCACAGGTTTTCATTTTGTTTTTGTCTATTTCTGCTTTATTCATTTAAAAATAACATTTAATTAGAAAATGGCTTTGGTTTTGCAGTAGTTCATTGTTAAAATAAAGGTACTGCAAATGTTGCAAAGTCAGATCTTTTGACATGTGTTAATGTTTTTGTTTTTTTTTTTTACACGGATTTGTATAAAATCATCAACCATGAAATGACAAACTCTTTGCCTTTGGGATATTTTGCATTATAGAACAGGGAGACATCGCCTGCTGCCTGCCATTTGTTTGCCACTGCTGTATTGGGTTTATACTGACATCAAGCACGCCGTGGTTCCCTTTGCAGTGCAGACAGCATCAGCAGTGACGAGGAGGAGATGAGGACTCTGGGGAGCAGCGGCAGTGAGAGCAGCACCCCTGACAAAACTGCCACTGCTGCTTCCATCTTCACTGAACAGAGTAACTTGGTCAGCAAGTGCAAACGCTTTGAGCAGAAGTATCGCTTGGCACTAGAGCAGAAGGTATCCACCAAGTGTGTTTTAAATATGAGTGTTACTTCTTGATAAATAAATTGGATGGTAATATATGCCAGAATGACATTTTCCTTGATGCCTGCATAATAACTGGAGGTTGTAAATGTAAAATGGCAAGAGGAACCATCTCTGGTGCAAAGCAATTTCATTTGCCCTAAACACATTCTGCTTGATGTTATTCCTTGTATTTTAATATCTGTAAATGTGTTTTTCCTGCTCTGTGGTCTTCACCAGTTTTGAGTGAACAAAGCTGTGTATTCACACAGCAGCGCCTTCACGGCATTAAACAAATAAGTGAAAAACCAGCCGGTGTGTTTGTTTACCTCAGGGTTACCTGGAAGACTTGGTCCGTCTACGAGAAGCCCAGCTGTCAGAAGCCATGTCTCATAACAAAGCTCTTCAGCAGAGCCTAGCAGACACACACCTCTCCCACGCATTTGAGAAGGAGCAGCTTGAGTGTATCATCCTGGAACTACAGGACCAACTGTGAGTCGGCTCGTTCTCATCTGTCTGTGTGTGAATTATTGTGTTCGTCAAGTTCACATGAGGTTGTTGATGGCAAGGTGGAGAGGACTCGGCAGCAGATCCAACTGTGAATTAGGCTTTCAGGACATAGCTGGATGCTCGGAGGTTGTTGCTCAGTGGTTTGTTAATAGTGGTTTATCAAATCAGCTGAATTCAGGAACTGCAGCAGTGTGTATTTTTTCACAAGTTTTCTCATTAGTGAGAAAATCCTCTCTCAGTTGCAACCATAATTTTTTGTTCATTCATTTGTGTCTCAAGTGACAGCATATGTGCAGCTCAGATTACTTGCTGATACTTTTTGTTATATCTGAAGTTTATTCAGTCAGTAAATCCTTTAGCCTGGAAACTCACTATTGCTTTTAGGACTATGCTGAAGAACAATGATTTACGGTCCAGACAAGAATTGACAGCTCATCTGACCAATCAGTGGCCGTCTCCTGATGCCTTGGATGCCAATGCCGTTGCTTTGGACACACTGCTGTACAGGAAGAGCGCAGGACAGTGGGATGAGTATGTAGATACATTGGCACCTGCCAGCCTCCAAGTTTAGTTGTGTCTTGCTGCTGGAGATTATTACTTCGTTACTGATTTAATTGCCAGTTAATCTGAATGAATCATATATTATAAGCCTATAAATGGCTCAAATTAACTGATCGGTTATTAAAATATGGCTGCTGACTCATTCCATGCTCCATTCTGCAAGACTTACGTGGACAATTTCTGTCCTCTATGCAGAAAGTGCTTTCAGAGTCTGGAGCAGTTGTCTGCAGATATGAACCTCTCCCAGATTTCTCTTGAACCATCGCACACGCCGAGCAGCAAACAGTGGCCCCGCCGAGGTATATCTCCTTCTGCAAGTGTGCAGCACAGTCAGGAAGCTCTCCACTTTGATTTGAATAATAACCATATTTTCCATCTCACTTAGATAAAGAGGAAACTCCCTCTCTGAGAGGTCTGTGCGGCTCCCTGACCTCTGTTGCCAGCTACAAATCTCTGGCCAGCTTGAAGTCCAGTGAGTGTTTGGCCAGTCCTGCAACGGAGATCAGCAGCCCAGGTATCACTCCTTCATAGAGATTGGGGATAAAAAGAAAAAACAGGGCCAGACAATCCAGGACCTTTTTTTGATGTAGGTGACACTGACTTGTAAACGGAGCCGAGATCTTTAAAAGATGGATGACAGGCTTGCTAGTTGAGAATCTGATCTTGGGTGTTTATAATGTGGCTGAATAATGTTTTACAAATGTACCTTCGAGTTGAAACAACAATCAAAGCCTGGCTTTGTACAGAGGATCTAGTACTATTCACTAGTATGTGTTTTTACATGTGACACCATTTTTCGGGGGGGGGGGGGCAACGAATAGAAATAATGAAGTTTATGGATTACCATGACACAGTATTGAAAAAACAAGTTTGTGTGTCTTCATGCCTCTCTAAGGATGGTTTTACTGCATGCAGGAAATACTGACTGTACCTGATCAGAGTTTAGGAGATAAAACAAAATGTCTTTGTCAGTGTTAGATCTTTTTTTTGTCCACTGCAAATTATTTTCTGTAGTCAGAAAGGTCCCCCAATATCCTTTTTGCTGTTACTGCTACCACTTCATTCCAATAAGTTTTTTTTTTACCGGCTCACTTCTTTGATTCATGATGGTGGTAGCTTCACTTTTGTAGCGTGAGTGTTTTGCATAATGTAATCTCACACTCGGTTCTCAGGTGTAAATGTTTCTACGCCTTTCTGAGTATTTTATGTTGTCAGACGTTGTGTATTATGGAGTTTCACGTTGGTTTGTTCTCAGGTAATGACCACTATGATAAATATCCACCCTTCAGTTCTGGGTATCGCTTTAGTACAATTTTAATCATAGTTGCAACCTTTAATCATTCAAATGCAGTATTTTTCTTTAATGGTTAGCTAGATTAACAAATGGTTCACTCTTTAAAGTAATGACCTCCAAGCACTCACTAATGAATATCTTGTGAGAGGTATTCTGAGGATAAGCATCAGATGTATTTACAGATTATCAGTATAAAATAACTTGTATTACTGGGAACTAGCGAAGTACCTCACCAATGAACTCATGACTTTGCCTTTAGCTTATTCCAGCAGTCATTTGCACAGACAAAGCAGATGTTTAAATTATTTGTTTGCCTTTTTATCCTTCATTTTGAATAAATTCCACTTGCTTACAGTGATAGTTTTGCTTTTGATAACTGAATCTGTTTTGTACACAATGAACATGCACGATGATAAAGAAAAAACATAGTCAATTAATGATGAGAATTTAAAAGGGTATTCATGTTTCACCCATCACATTTCATGGTATCACAGTCCTCTTCTATGGCCTCTTATCAAACTGAAACAAAAAAAAAAACACCAAAAAAAAAAAAAAAAAAAAAAAACACTTAACACTTGTCACTCACTGTCTCATGAACAATCACACAAACATAGAGGTGAGAATATATTGAAGTGGAAGTGCAGAAACATGGAGATCCTCTCTTGGTGTTGGGTTTTAACAATGACACACAACCAAAAAAGCAGATAATAACATATATTTCCAATGTTGGGACTTGAGGCTCAGTGCATGTGACTCCGGCAAAACAACCAGTGAACTTGCATAACGATACATGTACATAACAATGGCTGCCATCTGCTGGCTGTTAAATGCATCTAATATCACACAATTTCAATATTTATCAGATGAGAAAACACTTTTTCCTTTAGTTGTGTGCATAGGATTTAAAGCAGTGAACAAAAAAACTAAGCAATATTAAATTCAAAATGCTATAATACAACGCTTTTAATATAAATTTAGATTATCTATAATCATATAGTTATTTTTTACACTCCCATTTCTGTTTGTCTTTCTTCATTTGGCAACGCTAGTTTTTCCCTGTGGATCAACTCCAGCAGTGGTTATACTGATTTGAAGTCTTTCAGGTGTTACTGGTCTGTAGTGGTCTGAGTATTCTATCCTGGTTGTGTTTGCGGAAAAAGGCCTTTCCAAACTCATACGTGCTGATCATGATGGCACATGCTGGAGCCACCTTGATCAGCCTGGGGAGGAAACCTGGGTAAGAAATAGAAGAGGAAAGGTCATCATGTAGTGAAATATAGCTTTGATAAGTCACAAAATGCTGCTAAAGTGTTTACCTGCAAAGAGGCCAGCAAAGCCGTCCTGTGCCACAATCCTGCTCATCACACTGAAGGTGGAGGATGAGACCTGACACGACACTGTTAAGACATCAACCCATTAACATCTCCCCACAACCTTTTCTGCCTCACATAACGTTTGACCCTGTCTTGAAGTCATCATACCGTCATAGGTGGTACCGTCTCTGTCTTCTAAACAGTTACTATTACACAGATTAACCTGAAACCAAACTGTATTCTTATTTATGTGTTGATTTTCCATCTAAACATAAGTATGTTGATGTTGAATTTCTATTTCTAAAACTATTTCAAAATGTCCCATGGTAACTGTAGATGTACACTACCCTGTAATTCACTCATGTAGAGCATTTTTCCATTAATGATGAAAAGGGCAATAAAAAAAGTGTCATAATTACAATTCTTTGCTTGTAGCTCTCCCAGCTCCACCTGCCTCCGGGTTTTGACTACGTCAAAAGGTAATGTTAAAATGGATGCAATCTGAAAAACAAACAAAAATGGAAATATAAATTGACAAACAGTAGATTATAGTATGCTTATGAACTGTGACGGTTTCTGTTAAGTTCTGTTTGAAGATGCACATACAGAGCCAGACACAGCTCCGGCTACGAAGGTGATGGTGAATGTGGGTTGTCTGGTGTTGTAGTGTTCATACAGCCAGCTCTTCCCCTTCTCGTAGTTGTACCAGTACATGGCTGAGAAGGGTACGTCTCTGAGCAGTGTGGGTCCCAAACCTCGCCACAGTGAGAGCCAGCCCTCAGCCTCCACTGCTGAACGGATGCAGCCTGTCAACTCCCTGTATGACTGTTTCCGAGACTGCATCTTTGTACGGATGAGCTCCAGTGGACTGATGACCGTTGCTGAACCCACTGATATGTGCAGGATGCAGAGAAAACGCATGAAAAATACACAATTTTGCAAATGTGTTTGAAAGAAAAAAAAAGAAAAATGCATTTTGAAAGCTGCCAGAAAACAAGTGAAAAAGTTTCATCAACACTGAAAACCATTTTAAGCCCTGGTGGATCATTTTATTTGAACATGCTCTTTATCACTAATGAAATTTATTGACATATTGGCTTCTAACATTATTGTATTCCTCACTGGCAACAGTTTAATAATTTTTTAATTACCACTGACAGGCAATTATTAAAAATAAATTCAAAGTTGCCCAGTCGAGGTCACGATATCTGACTTTTTCAAAATGAAATCTGCTGTTCAATGAAATCACAGATACCAAGGGCAGTCAGGAAAACGTATGGACAGTTGCCCTGAGATACTATTCAGAGTTTCTAAAAGAAATCTGGGAGAGCTTCAGCAATGCCGAGATGAACTAATGCTCTAATGGCTGACATTTTAATATCAATGTTCCTTTCTAAAACCAACATAACTACATGAAAACTATATCAAATGGTATTGGCAAAGATAAATTACAAAGGGTTTAATCTGTCGGCTGTCTTCAGTGGTGGAGATAGAATAGCTCACCTCTAGCAATAGCTCCTGCCAGGAGTGGAGCCTCCTCAGCCCAGGCACCCATCCTGACTCGAAGTGCCGCACACAGCTGGTCGTAACACGTGAAGTAAATCACTGTAGCTGGGACCGCCATCACACTAGTGACAGCACATGCACAAAGTAAAGATCAATAACTTTGATGTATGAAAGGGGATTACATTATGATACTGCCTCTGAAAAATAAATCTTTGGGAATCAGCCTACAACATTAGGCAATTTTCCATTAATATGCCAGCACAGCAGCAAAATGGTTTCTGCTGTTGCCACACAGCAAGAAGTTTGCAGGTTCAGTTCCCAGCCTGGGGCCTTTCTGTTTGCATGTTCTCACTGTGCTTGTGTGGGTTTCTTCTGGGTACTCTGGTTTCCTCCCACCGTCCAAAGATATGCCTGTTTAGATTAACTGGTGACTCTAAATTGCCTTTAGGTCTGAGTGGACTGGCGACCTGTCCTCACCCAGTGTGAGCCTGGATTGTCTCAAGCACCCCACATGACCCAGAAACGGATATGCAGTAGAAGATGAATGGTACAACTTCATAGGAAAGCGTCCTGAATGAGTGTATGAGCAATACACTGACCCAGCATTACTTGTCTTTATGAGGAAGGTAGGCACAATTAAGCACTACAAGGGAAAAAACACACACACTTCAAACTCACAGGGTTGGGGGTAGGCCACTCCATAAAGCCTTCATTCCCTCTCGACGTACAATCTTAACAAAAGCATCCTGCAGAGATACAGAGTGTTGAGTCAGTGCAGAAAGATGTGTTGTTTGGTTGTCAGAGCTTTCAATCACAACATGGCTGTGCAGCTGTTTTATATACACACACGCACACACACACAAATCTATCTATCGCCCACTAAAGTAAACGTGACAGGAAATGACTGACGATTAGACTTGAACAGTAAAATGTTACAGGCAACATGTATTTGAGAGTTTTTACCAGTGTGCTATTAAAGTGACCGGGGGCTTTGTACCAGGCCTTGGAGTTTCCATTTTCACAAACACATATATGGTCCATTAGTCCGTTACAGTAGACAAAGCATTTACCTAAATATTGAAGACACACATGTGGCCATGTATTATTTACTACACTTAAGGACAATGCAAAAATGAGCAATGTCAGTGATGTCTATATTTAATATACCTTTGGGAAAAGGATTCCTCTGTGCTTGAAGTCTGATCTTCACCACATCCAAAGGTGTGACTGAAAAATGCAAAACGTTCGTAATGAGACTTAAGCATTGCAGCTACACTAAAATGTAATGCACCTATTATTGTTAATGTATTTTCACTGTGTTGTGCTGGTTAATTTAGACAGATACATGAGAATAACATAAATTTCAAACCATATTGGAAAGTCATTTAAGTCATTTAAATGTCATCATATTCATGTTTTCCCATACCCATGTTTTTTTGTTTATCTTGTGCATTTTCATCGCCAAATAGAAGAACCAGGCATTCACTTAGTTTTGGCTGTCATACACCCATTTAACAGTTTATTAGGAAAATCAGGTCTGCTCTATAACCTTCATGAAGAAATAAAACGGCCAGTTTTTGTGTAGTGTTAATGTTCATGAGTGGTTTTGAAGTGCATACGTAACTGTTGAGTTACATACCTGCTTACAAACAATTATTTTTGCACTACAACTAAAAAGCAACATATACTGCAGCCACCAAAATAACCATTCAAGTTTTGGGAGAAAGTGAAGAGGCCTTTTTTGTAAATTCTTGAGGAAGTTTCCCCTCATCAGCTCTGACTGACTGCAGTGGAGAACTGGGTATATAACCTTGGTGAGATCTTTGACAAGGTCGTACACTCTGGTTTGTTATTGCTCCAGTTGTTACCAAAGTCCAGCTGACTGAGATTGAAATTTCTCTGGGACCTAAGACCTGGGTGACTGAGAGCCTTTATGTCTCTAAGTTCAGGATGTCTTTTAAGTATTTTAAATCTCATTTTGACAGCACACTAAACTGAGTATAAACCAAATAAGACAAATTAACATGTGATGAGGACATTTTATTAATGCAGGGCATGAGCTAAACAGGACTCAAACATCAGTCTGTCTCTTGAAGGGAGAATGACATGAATGAATAAATAATCAGTGTGTCTCACCGAACAGAGACGTGAGGATGGCTCCGGAGCAGGACGCCACCATCTGCTGGAGAGGAGTGATGGCATCACTGACTACAGGAGCAGAACTTTGGCCACTCATTTCTTCACAAAACACAGACATAAATCTTAACATTAGACCTGCATCGACGTGTCTTCTTGTTGTCATTTGTAATATTATTTGTTTTTGCGAGTTGGCTTGTGAACGGACACAAACACATTGGTAAATGTTATTATCCATAAGAGGCTGTAACATTACACGATGGGCAGCTATCAGGCTAACCTCAATTAGCTAATTCACTTAGCAATGTTCTTACCTGCTAAAGATTCTCAGCATCCAAGAAATCTCCCATTAACACGCACATCCCTCTCGGTTTTCTTAGTTTCCTAACATTTCGGGCCACTGCTGTCATCCAAGCTCTAACAGGGAAGACAGACTTCAACACGTGTGTTCAGGACGTTATATCACAGCTAACTCAGCTAACCCACACTGCAACAATTACAAGATGACATTTATTTCGTAATATTGATTTCAGTTTAGCACATTTTAGACATTTCGGGAATTTTGTTTGATATTAAACACGAAAATATATATTACAGCATTTATAACAGAAAATTAGACTCTTTTTTAAATGCCGAAATTCGTATTTTTTTTTATTTTTTGTGATGTATACATTTGTCTCTTACGTTACAATAATGTGGAAACATCACATTCAAACACATAGGAAGCGTTTACTTATTTTGAGCCTTGCCAGGTTAGAAGAGTTTCCGTAAAACGTCTATCCCTCTCAGTTTCTCTAAACTTTGAGTTTCAATGTTTATTTAACCAAAAACAAAGCGTTTAAAAAATTAAAACTATAATCTTGAATCCGATTTCACAGTTTGAAAATGAGTGGAGAATGAGGGAAATGGGAGAGAGTGTTGTTATGAAGCCGGAAGATGTCAAACATGGCAACACAGCTTTCCTTAGCACCATAGGATTTGAAGCGGGAAAGGGAGGTTCTTAAAAAAAAGTTAATTCCTGTTGGTTAAACTTCATTTAAACTGCTTTCCACTAGAGAGTCTGTCAGAAAAAACATGCCGTCGTTTCTCCGCCGACGTTTATTCCTTTTAGCTCACGAAGTAATGTGAGGAAAGCGAGGCAGCCGACAGCCAGAGCTGTCTGTCCGGCGCCGTGAACGTACGTTAAGTTGGTGTCCGGCTGTTAAACTCCTCAGAGAAAACTCTCAGCGGAGTTTGTGTGTTTTATTATTGTTTGGTCGACGCAAGTTTGTATCACGCCGTGTCTTCCTTGTAAACAACCGTTTCTTTGTTTACACCTACGGCACAAACAAGGACTTCCTGGTGCTCGTTGATTCAAGACAGACAGGAAACATTTTATTTCTCAATGAAGGAGAATAGAATGAAGCCCAAACGCAGCCAGAGGCACAAAGGAAACAACCGACAAGGTAAACACAATGTTCATCATCTTATTGTGTTTTATTTGTCCTTCTAAACGTACAGTTCAACTCATTGAGGGGTATTGCTATGAAATATAAATACTGTATATTAATCCGATGCTAGTTAATGGAAGATATTATAAGAATCCACATTAGGACTTTATCATTTGAAATCAAGCAAATCAAACTAAAGCTATTTAGCCAAAATTAGTTTTTTGTAAACTGTTCGGTTTGAACAATGTAGGACATCTTTTATTCTCAAAGTTTTGATTTGAACAAGGGGGGAAAAAAACACGAGATAATGGATTATAAAAGAAAAAGAAGGGCGCTTAATGTTATAGATACAGTTATAACAATATCACTGCCAAGAAACAATTAAGCAAATGTTAAATATGAAGCATCAAAGAGTTGAAGACAAAACCATGAAAATCTCATGAGTGAAAACATTTAATGGCAGAAGGTGCTGCCAAGCTCTGGCAGGACTGTGAAGACATGAAGAGAGGACATACTGAGGACATACCTGAACTCAAGGCCTTTGGTGTTGGCCGTGGTATAGAGGATTGAGTAGTTTGTTAGGTTTTTAAAGTTATTTGGTGTGTTCAGCAGAAATTTGGTAAACTGAGTAAGATGATGCTGATTTTAAAAGAATAATTCAATATTAATGATCGAATCAAAATAATTTTAATTCAACTGTATTCACAGATGTAAATATTACAAGTTTCAGTGTCTGTCTGTAAATGAATTGATTCCTCTGCTGCTGATCAGTCAGCTGAGTAAGGGCTGCTAATCATGCAGCTGACATTAACTAGTGGAACTGATCATCTCCCCTTGTCTCTCTGTGGCTTTAATGATTGTCTTTTAGGAGGAAACATCAGCACTGATGATAAGACAACTCTGAGTCAAGCTAAGCCAACCTTGGTTGTTTCATCGTCTGCTCAAATCAAACCTTTAGTTGGGAAAGTGTTTTACCTTGATCTACCATCAAGCAGAGCAGCGGAGACACTGGAGAGTGACATCAAAGAACTGGGAGGGGTGAGACAAAAACATATTGGGTTCAGTTCTGATTGTCAGAAAGCTTAGCAGTTTTTTTTGTGTGTGTTTGTGTCAATTTGATTTATTCATGTTGGAATCAACTCCAATCAGCTTTCTCCTCTGCATTTGATATAGACCTTTTTCTTGTCTGCATGATATTATCATAGCTTAGGTTATCCCATATACAAGCACATTCTTCATCTTGATTATAATTTTATTCACGATGATTACAGAAACGGACAAAGGGATTGCTTTTAGTCAATATTGTTCAATTTTAGTGCAAATGCCATGTTTTGATGTTGATACTAGAATATGTTTTTTGAAACAAGTAACAACAAGAGTAGAAAAAGTAGTAGTAAAATTTGTGTGATTTTTATTTTTAAATTACTGAATACCACACTTCAAGACTTCACCAAGATACAGAATCTGACTCAATCATTTAATACCACCTTTTGGTACTTACTTTTTTTTATTATTATTATTATTAAATACAATTTGGTAAATACCAAAACTGTATTTAGGTTGGATACCGTCAGCATGCACTGCAGGCATTTCTGTGGAGTAGACTCTTATGTGAGTGTTAAAACTTTCCCAAAAATCTTATCCTGTCATTCTCTTGTCTGTCTCACAGACTGTTGAGAAGTTCTTCAGTAAGGAAATTAAGTATTTGGTCACCAACAAGAGGGAAGCCAGATACGTGCAGTATCTCAGACAGGATTCTCCAGTCCCCAGCCCAGACTCTGAACAGAGTTCACCTCATCCTTGCTCTAACCCACGTCGGCCAGGCAGCCATGCAGACACTGTCAAAAGCAGGTCTCATGGCCAAGCAGACACAGTGAGTTCAATTAAACTGTTGCTGCAACATCTGTCAAGGTTTCCTATACCAGCAACCTGTCCTTTGAGAAACATTTGAGTTGACTTAAAGATAAATATTTTAAATTATTTATTTATTTATTTATTTTTTTGTAGCATGTCTCAAGTCGAGGGAAGTCATTGGTGGAGAGAGTGGTGAAAGAGCAGGTTTGTTAAGTCAAAACTAAGGAGTTTACAAAGAAACTTGAAACTTGATTGCCTGTTTTCTTTTCAGAACTAATAGACTCTTGTTTGTTTTTAGGAGCGAGTACAAATGAACAAGATTCTGTCAAATGCCCTGGAGTGGGGTGTGAAAATTCTCTACATAGACGGTATGCTGTAGAAGAGAAATCTGTTTTTGTTACATTATGTTTGCATCAACATCAATCAGTACTTACACAATTTGAAGTTGTGCTTGACATGGTAACTCATTTGTTTTGATTTAAGGTGATTCATTTCTTTATGGCAATTTCAGATATAATAGCCTATGTACAGAAGAGAAAAAAGATTGTCAGCAGCCAGTGTCCTACAGCCACAACAGCCAAAACAAGTGTAAGTTTATAGATTTAAATTCTCAAATTCACCATTAAAAAAATAAAAATAAATAAAAATTGAATAAATTTTTATTTTGGGGATTATTAATGTTAGTGTAATTGGTCAAACAGAGGTCTTCTAAGGAGTTTTCCTTTATTCCTTACAGGGAAAAGCTGAATCAGCAGCAAAGCAAAGCTTTCAGAGATGCAAAGGTAAATGTATTCTTCCAGGACTATAAGTGCCTTCTCAGCTGATGTGATTATTACACAGTTAATGTTTTATTTGTATCTTGAAATGATGTCTGTCCTGATACTTTGCAAAAAAGATAAAAAAAAAAAAAAAAAAAATAGTGGCATTAAAGTCCATCTTGTGTGATAATTTCTCCAGGTGGACGAATTGGTAAACCGTTTGTCAAGGTTGAGGATTCAAGCAGGTAAACGACAATTATAGTTTAAAAAAAAAAAAAACTAAACTAAAAACTGGCATCCAATTACTTTCTTTAAATGTGCTTCCATATTTGCACTATCAAATGTTCAGTTTTGTTGTTCTTTCTTTCCTTCAGACATTACCGTCCAATTTACATCACAATGCCAAACATTCCTGAGTTCAACCTGAAGGCTGTTCCACCTTGTAGTCCCTTCTTCGTCGATGACAAGGATCCTCTTGGGAATAGACAGCAGGGACACCGGTATGTTTTCTTATTTGCATTACTCTGCACTAGTTGAAGTTATGGACAATACAACATATCATGCTCTCACAAGGATCAAAACTTCTTTTAAATGCTCTCTGTATCCCTTATTCTCATCATCTTATTTATTTCCTTTAAAATTAGCAACTTGGTAATGAATAAAACTCTGCATCAGTTCTTTCATAATTTTGCTCTGATATTTTGTAAGTACATCCATCTCTTAAAATGAGTTATTTTTCTGCTCTTAAGCTTAAACCACATTACATGGAGAAGCGGTGCAATACTAAAATTACTGACCAACCGATTGACTAAAAATACAAAAAACCTAATTGACCAGCTAAATTAAGTGAATAACAAACTATCTACTAAATAGTTATTTAAAACAAAGGTTCTTTCTCAAGGGTGATATGTTATCTTTTGAAACTATGATCTTGAGAAGATCTGAAACTGATTGGTTTGACAAGTGCTTGTCTGCACAGCTGGAGTTTGTTCCTTTGGAGGCACTGAATGTAAACTTATCAAAAGAACAATTTTCACCTTAGTCTGATTTTATTTGTTTGATCCATGGACTTCTCCTGAATACAGAGGTGCAAAAGCTTCAGCCACTGAAGAGAGAGTTCATGGCCGAAAGAAGAACAGAGACAAGAAACGAGGTGGCTACTGCGAGTGCTGCATGGTCAAATATGAAAACCTCACAATGGTACGTCTGCAGATCGGTACAAAACAATACCACATCATAAAAGTAATGTAAAGTAACACTGCATATGTATTTCTGAATGTCTTTAAATAATAAAAATTTAGGTTTTTAATGCAACCCAATATATTTGATTCATGATTTAGATTTTTTAAATATAAACTGTAAACTAATTAATCCCAAAAAAAGTATTTACTCGAAAGAAGGTGTGTATTTATTTCAAAAGCTTAATAATTTTTTGTGAATGCATATTATGACAGTGGTTGCAGAAGAGCAGTTTCCTTTGGACAGCTGCAATTATCAATAATTTAACGGAGTAAATTTTTGTTCAGCATCTGAAGAGTGAACGCCACAAAGGTTTCTCCAGGAGTGACAAGTACTTGGTGGTGGACAGACAGGTTTCAACGCTGCACTGCAATTTCATCCACATCAAAACTAAAGTTAAAAGGTAATATTTCCACATTCCTATAAAATTTCCAGCTACTTCATGTTCACAATAACAAGAGTTTTGCATATATTTTTCTATTTTATTAAAACATTTTTTTAAATCCCATTAGACCAAAGTGCAGTGTTTCCTCTGCTCTGGTTGCTCCTGGAACCTGTGGGAGAACTCAGCTAAGATCCAAGGAAGCTCTTGATACAACAGGGAGGACTAAAGAGGAGCAAAATCAGACTGTTGGTGTGGAAACCTTTCCTTGTTCTGTTCCTTGCACTCCCAGAGAGGGGGACAGGAGGAACTTTAGCTGTTGTTCAGATAGATCCAATCATAAATCTCATGCATGTAAACAGCTGTGCAGATGGAATCTTAGTCAGAGCTCTTGCTCTCAAAAAAGTGAGAAGGATCAAATTCATCAACCCAAGAAGGAAACTGCCCCCTCTAGAGGTGAATGTCTTGTCCCTGTTCCCTCCAGAGTTACTCAGGCCAACTGTGTACACCAAATATCTGACAAAGACATGAACAGCTTAACCTCACTCCTGCATAATGTTGATAAACACAAGGATTCCTCAAAAGGCATAAAAGTTGTTACAAATCAACAAGGGAGGTCTGATACAAATGAGGATTTGTCTGCAGCTGCTCAGGTTGAAAAGGTATTACCTGACACAATGGCTGGAAACAGCCTTACAGAAAACAAAAGGAAAGGCCTCCTTCACAAAATCTCTCTCCAGTCCAGGAAATACGGAGAAAAATCAAAGTTTATAAACGCAAAAGACGGAAACTAGATATGGATGTTGAACAGGTAAAGCCCAATGACGCTCTTGACAACAACCTGCTGAAGATTTGGGAGCTTTTCCAGTCAAGTGATGACATGGATGTGGAGTTTCATGGATTTGAGGCCTAAGACAGAACAAATGAGATGAACTTGATTACTATTGTGTTTTCCAATAGTAGTACTATTCCACATTGCAAACCAGTCGATTACAGAATGATCCCTACTGGCTTATTTTATTTCAGGAGCCACAGCCACGAGTTGAAAGGCAGCTGCTGATAACATTTACTAAAAGAATCACATTTTCATGTTATAGCATCAGTAATATATTTACAGCTGCTGTTAAAAAAAAAATATATATATATAAACTGTATAGATTCAGTTTAATGTAGCATGCACTGCAAAATGTGTTTTATCACATTTATTTTGTGAAACTTGACATAAAATGAACTGGAATTTGAAGGAATTATATTCCCATGAAAACAAACATGTGACTTTTTTCTCAAGTCTTTGAAGGCTCTGAATTTCCAAAATAAAATTTGATAAGAATGTAGCTCTTACCAGAATGAATTTGAGTCCTCTGCTTTGTTAGATAATTAGATTTTCATGGTATGCACATTCACATGTTTTCACACTTCGTCAAAGTTGCCTCTTAAGAGTTCTCTAACTCTTAGACATTAGGAAGTAATATATCCATAGTGATGTACATATACTGGTCGTTTATGTATTTTAGTGTGACATTTTGGTAACATTCAGGAGCCTTCGTAAGTGTACTGTTCTTGTTTAACTTTTTCCTAATACATTAGCTCAGCCTCTCCCCTTTTCCTGCATTATCATAGAGCCTTTGTTTTTCTCTTGCTCTCAAATGGGAGTCTGTGCCTGCCAGAAAAACATGTGTAACAAAGCCAACACTCTTGTACATGCTACATTCCTTAAACCAAAATCACTTGCATGAGATATTCTACAATTATCTCTAAGCCCTGATCTTTGGCCAGGTTTCAGATGCTGGGCCTTGCACATATACTCACATGGACCATCATACACTCAAAATTATCACCTCTATGGCACAGGTCTCCAGCTTTCAAATGTTTTTAAACTAGTTAGGGGAGAGTCTGTTTTTTTTTTTTTTTTTAAGAGGCTGCTTTCAGTCCATTATGGGCGTAACTGGTTCTCAAGAGAGACTTCATGTATCATTGTGCAAGACTGTGTTGAAGTGTTTCCCTAGGACCTTGCCAGCTTCTTGTGAACAGTTGCAAAAACTTAGTCTGGATCAGTCAACAAAAGATAGTCTGGCCTGTGTGATGGAGACCAGGGGTTCATTACTTAAATGAGTAATTGAATGCTGCATTTATGGATACAAACAATACATTGAAATAATAGGCATACACGTGTTAGTGGTAAGGTTTATATAAGTTACAAACATTTGAAACATTTGCTGTGCAATGTGGAAGTTCCAAAAAAGGGGGGGCTGGGAAGCACAGCAAGACTGGCCATCCTGCCTGTGTAAAGTGAAACCCCAGTGTCAGTCAGTGGTAATCACTGTGCAAGTGATGGTATTTTGTGTGTCATTAGCTTGCTTCATTTGTGCATAAAAATTTTAGCAAACAAGGTCAGCACTCACCTCTTCCTGGTTGTCTCCTCCGCAGAGGATAGAGGCCAAAGAGTTAGGAAGGCTCAAGAAAGCTCCTCAAGAGCTCTAGGAGCAAACCATTACCTCTAGAAATGGGGGGAGTACAAGCGTGTGCAATGTTCGTGTAGAGGAGTTGGGATGTGAATGTATTGTTGAGTTAGCATAGTAGTTTGTATTTTTGTAATTATGTATTCAAGGGATGCTATTGTGATGGTGTTGGTTTTAAGTAAGTATTTATGGAGGACTATGGTTGTGGTCTCACCTACACTCTGTGGGCTGGCCTGTCTAATTTCCTGCAGCAGGAGGGTATAAAAGGCAGCCAGGTATTTTCAATGGTTGTTGATTGTTGGTGATTCCTGTAGTGAACAATAAGTGGCACCGCCGGTCAGTGACGGCGTTTTTAGGCAGCAGCATCGGGGATGTTAGGCCATCTGTCAACAGTTTGAGAGTGGACAAAAGGAAAGAAGGAGAACCTAACTGTGAAAGAAGACTCCTTCTAGATGTCTCATATCCTTATTTATTTGGGCAAAAAGGAAACAATCAGGGCATGAAAAGCACATTACATGTTACAGCTCTGTTCGAAAAATAATTCCACATATTTCATTAAAGGAATCATCAGGAAAAAGAAAAGGCGTCACAGAGCCGGTCCACATCCTCTTCCCCGTTTTTTAACTTGTCTGCAGCCAGATGATGGACTGAGTCCTGTGGATCAGATCTGGGCTGATCCGTCAGGAATGGCGCTCCTGCGGTGATTTAACATGGACGGACTCGGAGGATGAACCATCCCGGTCCATTCCGCCGGAGGAAGATCGGGCCCGCATCCTCCCTGAGCTCATATCGATGCGCTCAGCGTTTCTGCAGTGAGCCGCCGGACATTGATGTGTTTTAAGGAGGTGTCCCCAGTCCCCCCCCCGCCCCCCTTATCTCCCCCGCCCCCTCCCTGCTGCCGATCCTCGGGTCTCGGTGCGCTCAGACGAGTTCGGCACCCAGACTCGTAGGTACCCCGATGGCCCCCCACCAAAGGGACTGTGTTAACCAGAAGACCAGCCCCGGCTCCAAACTCTCCTAGCGAAGGCAGGAGTCCGACATCCTGCTCCTGGATTACCGCATTGTTTTATCATTTCCAGGGAGAGAGACAGAGGAAGGGATGATGATGCTGAAGATGAGCCCGCGATGGTGGATTTCCCTTTTGTGCGTCTGTGGACTGATACACGTCGGTCACCAGAGCAGCCCTGATGGTAACTGAGACTAATTTAGACAGACACAAATGCACATACGAAGGCTTAAATCGACATTAATATGTTTTTGATTATTATTATTATTGTTATTGTTATTATTGCAGTCACAGCTTCGGCCACTTCATGGTCCACATTAGAAATACACGCAGCACATACTTGGCTCATGGAAAAGGAAACGGGACTAAATGTTCATTTCAGCTGCCAGTTGTTTATAATGAACGTGGCTGATTTGTGACGGACGGACAGGAGGGGAGTGAGATCGGTGCTTTGCTCTGTGTGTGCAGGAGACGCCTCGTCGAGCTTGAAGGCTCTTCGTGATGCAGGCAGGTTTGTGAGGAAGGAGGACACGGTGCCTGTCCGCCTGCTCTTCAGCAGCCACAACCACAGCCAGATCTCCCAGGATGAGCTCAGCACCAGGGTTAAAGCCAGCCCCGGATCCGCACAGGTACACACGCTCTTGTCAGTGGGAGGATGGAGCACAGACCGTCTGCATGGGGCTGTGCGCTGCCTTCAGGAGACACAGCTCCTGTTTATGTTTGCGCCGATTCGTCTCGTTATTTGCCACAGTCATCGTTTGGAGGATAAATAATGAAGCCATTGCCAGCAGCAGAAATGGCCTGAAACATTTAAGCAGGACCAGACCAGACCGTCTGACTGTGTGCGGGTGTTATATGGGTCACCGTCTTTGTAACCAAAAAGCAGACCAGTCTGCCCAAACATCCAGGACCTCTTCTGCTCTGCTCCGCTCTGTCCACACTGCACATTTAAGTTCATCAGCTGTGGTCGTCTGGTCGACTAGGATTGTTAGTATTTTAGTGAAAACTGGCATCTTTTCTGTCCAGCTGGTGCTGCACCCTCAGAAGCTTTGTCACCAATTAGCTGAAATCTCGTGTCCTATTAAGTAGAATTCACTTTATTCAATAATTATTTGGACTAAAGGCTAACTGATAAATCTGTGTGGCCATCATTATAAGCAGATTTTAACTGACCACAGATATACTGGCGTTAGCATGTAGGATGTGTGATATGTTTCAAAAAGAAACTAAACTTTAATTATCCTTCTAGGTTATTAGGAAATTATGTTGCTATTTTTTCTATGAGATTGCCCACCAGAGGGCATTGACAAGTTTATTTTTCATTTGCTAAATATCCGACTTTAGTATATGAGGCTAGAATCTTTTAATAACAAAGTCTGAGGGATCCTCAACAGAAATATCTTCTTTTGTTATGTGCGCATCTTAAAAAAGGAAAAAAAACGTAGTTGATACATTTGAGGGCTAGAAGACTGACAATATAATTAGTATTGTATTTGCTTCGGAAATCTATTATCTTTCAGACTCTAGTTGAATGTTGAAATGTGTAGGAGGAGCGACGGATCCCCATGTTCCTAAACTGAAGTAAGATTATACGTGCATCCATTTACAGTTATTGAACCCCTGACACCCTGACCCTTTTGTATTGTAGCCACTACTTGTGGCTAGTTGGCAAAGCGCCCAGTAAATGGGGTTAACTTTATAAAGCATTATGTTCAGACATGTATTTGTATGTATTTGTCTTCTTGTGACAGCTGCTGGTTGTTGTTTAAATCCCATGGGCACAGCAGTCTTATTTGAAAAGGAAACCTCTCAGAAACATTTAGCCTTGTCTGTAATAACTGATACGGTTCAATAACAGTTGTCATCATAATAATAACTGTGTTCACTGACTCAG
The DNA here is from genome assembly GCF_900963305.1 of Echeneis naucrates. Classification (NCBI taxonomy): domain Eukaryota; kingdom Metazoa; phylum Chordata; class Actinopteri; order Carangiformes; family Echeneidae; genus Echeneis; species Echeneis naucrates. The sequence continues at coordinate 14,491,627 of NC_042516.1, forward strand.
TTCAGTGAAGCAGCATTTCTTCTGGGTTCATTTCAAGGGATGAGTCAATTAGCATTGTGCAAACCTTTCATCCGTTTTTAATTTGTGCAGCTTAGGCCTGTGCAGGCTAGTCTATTCAGAGTTTGGAGAGTGGAGAGGGCTACAGATGGCAGCAGGCAGGAAGGTGTTAACCCTTTGTCTCTCTCACACCTCAGACAGAGCTGCAGCCCGACGGGTAAACAAACGAACAGGAGCCATCTGCCATCAGACATCATTTTAATATTTTACTTTTGAAGCTGATACTAATCTCATGATAGGATTGTCACATAACACAGGCTTTCTTTGGTAGGACTTCAAGGCAGCGACAAAAAAAGGTTAACATTTCTACTTTCTACAAATATTGGAAGACAATTTGATCACACAATGTTATTGTATTATCCCTAATACCTTATATCACAACTCATTCCCTTCTCTGGAGCATTTAACTCCTGAATTTAAGGCCCAGGAAGTATTCAAGGTTCTTTATGTTTGACTCATTGTTATGAAAATATCTCATGCATAGCCACTCCTCAACAGTCTCTAAGTTGAATTTAAGGTATAAAATATTTATTACAAGTGAAGGATAGATTCAGGGTAGAAGAGGAGGAGACAAGCGATGGCATAGTCTCTTATTCACCGGAGAGTTAACACATGTGATGTCACTTGCGCAGAGTTTGATCAGTTATTAGCTGTTTTTAGATCAATGCCCTAAAAACAAATCCGTCAAATAGTTCTGAAAATGTGTGACACTCGGGAAGTTATTTATAGGCTTCTGTTGAACAGCCTATTTTCAGTCTCAGACACAAACACCACTGAATGAGCAACAGGGAGTTCAGCAGAGAGAGCTCCTGTTGTTTTGGTAGAAAAACAAACACTTCAGGTGGACTCAGTCTGAGCAATATGTGTGGTGGTTTGCATGTTTTTGCCTGCACGCCTGCCTATTTGTAGCATATAGCGCTGAGTCACACAGTCATTTTTCAACAGCCATGAGTGGGAAGGAAAGCTAGCTATTGCTCAGAAAACGGTAAAGAAGAGTGATGGTCAGTCAAGATGAAATATGCTCTCATTGAACACGATATCCAGGACCTCCTTCCCATCATGGAGCCAGTCGACTAGATTAGATTTCATTGCAAGTGTGCCATGGAAAGGTATTGTCTTTTGTGCTCTCACACACACACACACACTGACACACCCTCTTAACTGGTCATATATGCAGTGACCACGCACAGACACTCTGAATAACAATAGTCTGTGGTCACTGGGGACCTTGTGGGCTAAGTTTGTCCTTGTGTGAACACAGGAGCACCCCCTCAAACGGAAACAAACCACATGAACACATGTGCCCCTCCTCCGCTTGCTGTCATGCAGCGCCTAGTCAGTAATGAAGATAGCCCGTGGGCTGAGGCCCGCGGGGGGAGGGTGATCTATGTTTTAGCACGGCTCTGGGAGTCCGCTGGACCTGCACAGGAATGGTTGTGCGGAGCTCTGATTGACCCAAGGGGGTGTAATAAAGTCTGTACCATATGTGTCCGACGCTGAGAATGACTCAGACCCTCCTCAAGCTGAATCAATCAAACACAATGCAAAAGAAAGTCTGAGCGTCACCAGATATGACCACAGATGTGATTGCTGCAAGACAGAAATATGGTAACTCAAATAATTAATAGAGGGAATATGTGTGTCGGAAATCAAATCCTTTAATTTGTGAAATCAGTCTGGTAAGTGGAAATCTTCAACAATATGAAATAATATACTATGTTGCCAGGTGTTGCTGTGGGTGTGTATCACATTTTTTTTTACTTCCCTGTATGTATTTATGTTTTGGAAGTGGGTGTCAGTGAGCCACACTCCTGGTTTGTAGCTCAAGTATTACTGAAACAGAAGAAGACGGGGCTGGAAGGCTTCATCACTGATTCCTGAAAAAGACAAAGCAGTCATCGATCATTGTGTATGAGAATTGATCCGTGCCTATGATAATGAGCTGAACTGTGGTTATGATAATGGATGTCTTTATAACAGTAAAAAACATGCCATTTCTACCTTTTTTTTTTTTTTTTTTTTTTAGGTGAACCATGTGGCTCAAGCAAGCTTTCAAGTGAATGCTTTTGGCAAGGATTTCATCCTGGATGTGGAACTGAATCAGTGAGTATTGCGTTGTTACATTTGTCGAGCTGGTTGTCTGGTTATCACTTTGGCAAACTGCCTGCATGTCTATGTGGTTATCACTCTGTCCAGATGTCTTTCTGCCTCAGTTATTAGCGGTCTGCCCGCCTGTGAAGCTATCGGTCTGACTTCCAAACAAACTATCTATAGCCTTAGGTGGATGCTTTCCCAGCTGCTGTTTTCATAACTTTTATTTTACTTCCTGCGCTTTCTTAATACGCAATGACTGACAACTGTACCGCTCATGTGAAGGGGGATGGCTTCATTTATTCCATGAAATGGTCATGAAATTACATTTAACTTTGCTTTTATTGTCATGGTCAGAACTCCACTTGCATAGAAATTCAAGTGTGAAGCCTCAGGCAGAAATTAAACATTAAACTGGTGCTTTTTACTCAAGGTAGTTATTGTGTGACCTCAAGACAGGATTCATATTTTCCAGCTCTGGTGATGTTTATTAGCTGTTTTTGGAATGCACTCATAGTACATAAATAATGAAGCTTCATAATAATAGGAGGTGATTTATGGTAAAGACTGGAGCCCTTTACTCTGTCAGACATTGATATTGATCACAGCATTGCTGATGGAAAGTGAGCACCACACTCTCCTTGCTCTCCTTTCCTCTACCACCTTTTAAAACTGTGGCATGCGTGTCTTATTTTGCTCAAAAGGCAGCAAGCTTATGAACTTGGCACACGCATACAGTCATGCTGTCTGATGCATTGGGAGTCGTTTCCCTACTGAGTGAAATGTTACAACAGGAATTTTCAGATTTAGCCTTCAGTTTACCGCAAAACACACTTCAGTCATGGATATAAACGCCTGCGTAGACAAATTCATACATACAGCACATGTCACACATGCCTATACACTACCATCAGCACTTGATTTAATGCACAGTCATTATTCATCTGTGTGACATAGTGTGCTTAGTATGCCCTTTTCTAGGATTTCTTCACTGAGTGTCACTGACAAGGCCATCAGAATATGAGTAGAATGGAGGCGCTGAAACCAGTTTTCAGTGTTTTTTTTTTTTTTTTTTTTTTTTTTTTTTAGTGTTGCTTAGCAGAGAGCAAATCGGCATCTAGCCAGACACCTCCTGGCAACAATTTTACATGTGTGGCTCTGCAAAAGAATGAAAGACAGATCAGTACAGTTGAGCTTTGGTGTACCAGGATGCCCCGAGTATTTAACAGACAAAATGGTTCACCAATTCATTGATAAATTAAGAATTTCTCATATTTAACTCATTAATATTATACACATTGCGACTTTGAATGAAGCTGCGTTACTGCCTTTGCTCCAACCCCAGTTTTGCATCCCTCATGGGGGAAGAGCTCCAGTTTCGCTAAATGTCTGAATGAGCACAATCCTTTTGTTGCCCTCCTCTGCCCTCTGTCCTCCTCACTGTCCTCTACCACAATCCTCTATGAACTGATCCCCACTTGAAAGCCACTCCATTTCTGTTTACATGCAGTTTTCATGCCAGACAGAATACTGCCAGCTGATGTGTGCGAGGGTGCAGGAGTGGGAGGTATTTTAGCTGAATAGACCAACATTGTTTTTTGTTCCCAGAAACAAAACCTAGTTCTCTCATTTTGATCAATGAGCAACGCTACTGCTGTGCAATTTTGTGTGCTTAATTGTCGCCACAAGCAAATGAGAAAATGAGGTGTGTTATTCAGCCATGTGTCTACTGCTATAGCACAGATCATTATAGTTATTGCTATCTTTGAATCATCTCTCGAAATCCTTGCCCCAAGTCAAAAGATTTGGCTTTAATCAGGAGTGACAGGTGTCTAAGTGGTTTTATTCTTAAGTCATCTACCTTGTGAATGCAATGCTGGTCTGATGATTGCTCCACCATTTTGGTCCACTTGGCTAAATTTATCTCAACAACCTTTGAAAAGGTGCCATGAAATTTTGAGACGGCCATTTTACTCAATGGAAGACTACTAATCCTAGTGATCCTGAATTTTCTACAGAGTGAAATGCAGTTAGCAGATGTGTTGCCATGAAATGTAATCATAAACCTATGTGGTCATCTTAGGAGGAATTGTACAATCATTAAATGTAAAAAAAAAAAATGTTTTACTGTCCAATGCTCTATGACCAAATAAATGTAAAACCAGTGAACCAGTTGATATTAGCTTCAGCTTTACTTTGCATTTCATGTCAATTACCAAACGCTTCCATACTTTGATGCTACAGAAAATATGGCAATGGAAAATATGACCTCCTTGTAGAGTTTTTCTACCTTTAAACCATCTATTCATGTGTGAGTATCCTGTTCAGCGTCAGGAAGAGGGACTATCCCTGCATGTGCTGCACAGGATGTGCATCTGAGAGGTTAACATTCTGTAACAGAACTTGCCCATTTTGTTTAGATAAAACACTGGTATAAATGAATGTGACCTGAATGGTGGGAATAATTGAGTATGTTCATGTGTAAGCTGTAGTTGTCAGTTTATTTTTCAGTAACGTGCTGTAAAGCCACCCATCCAGAGCGTGGCAGTCTGTAGGAAGAAGGTTGGGGGGGGGGGGGTTGGTGGGTCATGGGGTCTTTGAACCCCCACCCCACTGTCTTTGTCTTCCTCTTACCACTCCATCTCAGCGGCTCAGCGGCTGTGTAGAATTTACCATTCAGGGGACAGGAGCTGCAAATGTGCACCAGGTTGGGGGTTGCCTGTTTTTTTTTGTTTTTTTTTTTTAAATGTCATCCACAATCCCAACACCCATACACACTCACTCTGTCTCGCTCTCTCTCTCACACACACACACACACACACACACACTCCTATGAGCACACTTCTCCACTCTTAAATGCCCCCTCTCTCCACACCCACTCCCCATTCAGTCCTGCCCCTACTACCTCTTTACCCCACCCCTCCCACCTGCTTTCACTGAATAATAGATGGTGCTGTAAGATTAAAGGGGAGTGTGCACATGTACGAGTATGTGTGTGTATGTGCGAGCGCACGGTTTTCGTGGGTTGTCCATAGTAAGGTCAAACGGACACATTCACTTGGTGAACCTGCCCAGTTTTACATACAATCGCCTCTCCTCAAAAAAATACAAAAACACACAGTTGTGCATCCGCTCACATGTGAGTGCTGTGGTACAAAAGAGCTGCCACCTGCTCCATATTATATCTGTAGATTTTTTTTTTTTGCTCATTCAGCAGTTATATATGACTAATAGCACAATAGCTGTATATTGTATCTCTTATGGAGAATATTTGCACAACATTGGATCCTCAGCTTCTATATTTATCATATTTTGAACACCATATTAGAGACAAATCTATTAAGCATTTAAATGCAATGAATCTTGGTAGATGCTGCAAAGATATGATGAATAGCTGTGAGTTGGCCGCTTGGCTGTGCGCTAGTGTGCACAGTGAAAGTGAGTTGAGTGGACATGTCCAGGTTTTGTATTCATACAGTATGTAGGTTATGCATGTATGACAATGTATGAGTGTAGACAGAAAGAACAGGTGGGCTGATCCAGCTGAGACCAGAGTGTTTCATAACCTCTCTAATGTTATGAAATAACTGAGCTGCTTCTCTCCCCATGTCTCATGTTGACAGACTGACATTAAATGTATGATTCCTGCTGCCGTGTGTTGTGTCAGATAGCGTCTGCGCTTCCTGAACATTTCCTGCGCATAGACAAATTTTTCAAATTAATACGTGGGGGACTAATTTCTTGTAAGGCTTAATGCGTTCGTCTCTGCAAGGGGAGGATGTGTGTCCGAGTGGGACTAGAGTGTTGGTGGAAAGGGGGGCTGGGCTATTGATTACCATTGGTCCCTCCACCTTCCTATTTTAGGAAGAAACATCCCATGTTCCGGTAGTTTGAAGTGTGTGTACATGCGTGTTATTGTGTCTGTGGTCAAGGGAATAGGGAACCGTGTGTGTGTGTGTCTGAGGGAGAGAGAGAGAGGGGGAGAGAGAGAGGGGGAGAGAGAGGGGGGGGAGGAGGGGGAGAGAGGGGGAGAGAGAGAGAGAGGGGGGGAGAGAGGGAGAGAGGGGGGAGAGAGAGAGAGAGGGGGGAGAGAGAGAGAGAGGGGGGGAGAGAGAGGGGGGGAGAGAGGGAGAGAGAGAGAGAGGGAGAGAGAGATATGTTTGTACTATTGCAATCATCAATATTATGTGAACCTCAAAAAGATGCTGCTGCTGAGTCTTTGTTTGTGATCTCGTCAGGCCCCAGCTGCAGAAGAAGCAAGTGAAGTGTTGTCTTAATTAGAGATAACAAGAAAGGATGAAAATAAATGAAGCTCAGATAGAAAGTAGGAGGATCAATATATAAGAGGGATGTGTAAAGAACAGACAAAGAAAGCTGGGTTACTCTCTGTTTCTTAGGTTTATATTTAGGAATTTGAGTTTCCACTAATTTACAGCATTTTGCTTCAAATCTTTGTATCTTCATTAGACCAGTAAAATTGCCCTAATAAGGGTACTCCCAATGACACACTGGTAGTGTGTATGTTTCTCAGAAAAACAAAGTTATTTTTGTTTTGAATCTGTCAGCCCACCTTTCTGAACACTTTTTAAAAATTCTGTGTTATTAGATATGTGCTTGGCGCTCCTTCCTCCTTTTCTTTGTTGACACAGTTTTACACTTGAGCAACAATGCTTTTGTCAGTTAGTCAGTTCTACATTTTCATTTCACAAACAACCCCATAGCATCTATAATGGGACATAGTCGTACTTGAGGTAAAAATACATATTTCCTTACATTAACAGCCTATATGCTTAGTCTATAGTATAACTAATAGCAAAATAGTTTGTATTCTGTTCTGTTCAATACAACAAAACCAGAGATAAAAACCAGATCTTTTGCAAATTATTACAGTTTTGATTAAATATAGAAATACAAGCTAAATTAAATCCAAAAGGAAATAAATTCAAACAGCTGATCACTTTAACTTTACGTGTTGTTTGGAAGTAATAAAATATGTTAACGATTATTTCTCTGCTTATGTTTTTATGTGCACAGCTGGGAGACATTCCAACAGTAGAACTGCTCTAAATACCAGTCATAAAGCAATTCCTTATTGAAAAGATAAATGGGACTTCTTGAAAGCTAGACTAACAAAACATCTTATGCATGGGGAGTCACAGTAATGCAAACACCATACCGGCTTCTTCTTCCTACAGACTGCTACACTCCAGAAGGATTTCACTTGAAAAACAAATAAGTGCATCAAAATGTTAGCTGATGTGCATTTTCATGGCTTCATGACTTTATCTGACTTTGAGTGGACAGTGCAACATTTGATGCCTGAAATGTGTGTACGTTTCTGGCTGCCCTGAACCATGAAAGCTGGTGATGCATTGCTTGTGTGTGTGTGCGAGTGTGTGTGTGTGTGTGTTTGTGTGTGTGTGTGTGTGTGTGTGTGTGTGTGTGTGAGAGTGATTCTTGCATGTACATTCAGCATCACAGATCCACATTTATTTGATTTAGCGCGCACACATCCCATTCCAAGGTAATTTATCATCCACCCATGTCTTCACAGCTTGCATCCTGACAGTGCTACAGCCCAACTCCAGTCTTCTGGTCTTTTCCACCTCCTATCTGTCTCTCCTCCTCTGTTCCCAGCTCTGCAATCTATTGCACAGAGGTGTGATCTGATTTACTGTGGACTTAATGAGTAAAACACAGAGAGAAGAGTGTGTGGATGTCTGTGAGAGAAAGAGGGAGGGAAAGAAGGGTAGAAAAATAGCTGAGGATGAGGAGGACAGAAGGAGAGAAAGATGTCCTTTGTTCACCCTTGAGGAAAAGGAGAGATAGAGTGGAGTGTGTGTGCATCTTGAAGGAGGTTTGTGTGTGAACAGAGTAATCCAAAAAAAAAAAAAGAAAATGCCTCTCCTCTCCCCTCCTCTGATGCAATCACATTAGAAATTACATTTGTGCGTTTGTGTGTACACGTGTCTGTGAGCATCAACAGCGCTGACCAAGTGTATTTTATTAACAGTTTTTGCTAAGTGGCTCAGAGTCACAGACAAATCTCTCTATATACAGTTGAGCTGCTTGTATCGAAGACAGTGAGTGGATGCTCTGGGTGTCAAAGTGTGTTTGTTGTGTGTCAAGGAAGGGGATTCATTTTATGGAGGTGAGTGGAGTTAATTTGGAGGCACAAACAGAACTGATGATAACAGTAACGGGTTATAAATGTGTCAGTAAAGATGTCACCCACACACTGAGGTTCTGGAGCGTTTTTGTGAACAGTGTCGGGTTGAAACGATGGCTCTGCTGTGACCTCAGCTATATGTGATTTTTAAAACGATAACTTTCACTGTCGTTCCTCTGGAGTTCCTAGACTTTTTGCCGCTGCTTTACTCATTTTAGCCATTTTCCTGTGGTATTTGATGAAATTAGTAATATTACGTCACAATTTTGGTTCAGTTGGAAAAACACTATGATAATGCACACATACATTGTTTCTGTTTCTGCCCATGTTCCCCCTCTATTATTTAACCCCTCCTCACTCTCTTCGCTCTTCTCATTCTGAGCCTTCTTGCTCAATATGAGGGATTAGTGGAGACAAAAAGAGATCCAAGAGTCGGCTCTTGATGAAGACTGGAACAAGAAGACTGTTGTTCTCTCAGCAGGAACAGATATTAATGCCTCTGTCAAGACTATTGTCTCCAATAGATTACTCCTGTTCCTCTATCATGCTAAATAATAATCAGTTGAAAGTATGACAATTGACAAGAGATTAACAATTTAACACAATTTTACACTGCACAACTCAGAAGGAATCGGTGGAGTAGGGCGGATTAAATTCACGCACAGAGGTAAAAGTGAGCATATATATATTAGAATAATGTTTTCAGCTGGACAACAAGCAGATGTGTGCCTGGCATCAAGTGTACGTGAAGTCCGTCTCTACTAACCCTGTTCTCATGGCGTGGAGTTGACTAACAGTCACAGGTTGTCACAGATACAGATCTGCACGTTCTCCTTAGGGCCAACAACATCCAATTCCACTGCTTAATTCAAGAGTCAGCTGTGTTTGAGCTGTAAGCTGCGTGCTTTACAGCTGCCTGTATGATGGACACAAGACTGCAGAGAGAACAATCAGCTTTTTGTTTTCTTTTATTAGCATCAGAATTTCTTGTTTATGAGCATCAGTATTCCCTGTGTAGTTGGAGCAGGGACCCCAGTGAGCATGCTGGTGGAATTGCATGCCTGATAAGTGATTGGAGAGTGAATGAATTATAGCCTGGAGACCTTTAATGAGGCCTCAGTGGGAGGGAGGGTGAGGCTAGAGAAGGGGGTGGTGGGCAGGTGAGAGCAGCTGCCGCCTTTCCCCAAGAGAAACCTCCTCAACCCCTCCCCTCGCCTCTCCTTCAACCCTTTTCACATTTTATTTATCAAATGCACCTTTCCATCTTGCCCCTCTCACCCCCACCCCCACTGCCATGCTTCCTCTGGTGCACATATCCTCGCTCCTCTCGTTGGTGCTTCCCTTTGCTCAGCAACCCCCCCCCTTTCTCATCGCAGGCACCTGACACAGCACATGTTCAGGCTGTTGTGTTGCAGTGGCCTTTTATTACAGGGTTAAATGGCAAATCCATATATAGCAGGGAAGTCCATTTGATTACTGCGGTGTTTGTGCGCAAATGCAGATGTGCACAAATGTATGGATGCATCTCAGTTATTCTGAGGCTTTGTGTTTATGAGCTCCTGCTTTTGTGTCTGTGTTTTGGGGCATTGAGTGTATTAAGGGGAGTATTTGAAAAGTGTGAAAGCAATGAAAAGCCTGCTACCCCAATGGTTGTGCCAATCCACACACACACACACACACATTAATCCTGCCAATCTAGTGTTTTTGTGTTCTTTTTCATTGCAGTGCTTGGCGACACAGATCGTGAGAGGAATTTTAGACCACACGGAAACTTTGTTTATGTGTGCGCATGATTCACCTCAGGAAATCAAACTGGGTTGTCACAGCAGATGTCTTTGCCCAGAGCAACTCAACAAAATGCTTTAAACGAAGGATGAAGTTTGATGTGTGTGACAGCCAGATGGACTCAGTGCACTCACTGGATCTCATTGGTTCAGTCCATTTTTACCTCCTGAAGATCCACTTAAAATTTGAACACAGCTTTCAGTGGAACACTCTCCCAGCAAAAGCATCAGTATTCTTTGGTTTTCTTCTGTGCACGTTTGTGTGTGGGTTGGCTGACATTTAAATCTAGAGAAACCGAGACGTGATTGCTATGAAAATGGCAAATCTACTGTAAGTCTGCTTATGAAATGCTGCAAACTGTAAGTGAAGCATCTGCATATCCACCTCTGAAATCTCCTTCAGCGTTGATTGACAGCAGGATGCTAACTCTAAAACAGATGGGGGGCCCAGACAGTCCACTGCAGTGTAGGATGAGCAGGGTATTTTAAAAACGCCATGAGCCAAGCGAATGTGAGACAGACAATGAGTAAGACAGTTGCTGGGTCTGTGTTAACTCGCACATCTGGTCTGTGCAGAGGTGCCAGATGCCACAGAAATATGTCTGACATGGGATAGATTGCTTTAGCTGCCACAAATCTGTTGCATTAATACTATAATGTATTTCCTCCATTTCATGAGCTGCCCAACACTGATCATTATTTAAGGTCAAAGGTTGCAACAGTTATATTTTCAAATGGAGACAAACTGCATACAATCATCATTTGCATCTGAATCGGAAAGAACATAAACCTGGATGTTTATGCTTTTATTGTGAGGTTGCATATCAGAGTGAAGCTACACAGGGATTGCTTACATTTATACACATGTCCACGCATGTTAACAGGAAGAGCTAGTGTGCAATATGTGCCGGTGCGGAGGTTTCTTTACGTGTGTATGTGTGGGGAGTGGGGGTTGGAGTCGAGGCTGAGTTTGCGTCTTTGTCTGTCAAATAAATTATTTAAATCCCATAACAATTAAAGCTGAAGTCTGTTATCAGCGTCCTCCATTAGAAGCCCATGTTTCTGCCTTGCTACCTCAGTATGCTCTTTGCTTGCTCCCCCCCGGCTGGGCTCAGCGTGGGGCCGGATAGAGATCACAAGCACAGAATCTTAAACACACATCCCAGCAGAACAAAGGCTAAGCGTGCATGCCTGTGACCCTGGGAATCATGCACACAATGAACGTCTTCATCACAAGAACGGGAAGTTTTGATGCTCCCTCTTTTGATCCAAAATGTTGGTAAAATATTACTTGTGTCTTGAGACTCACAGAGTGTTTTATTTGCACAATGTGGTTGTAAATCTGAGGTGATGTGTTATCTGAGGTTAGATGATGTGAAGTGTGCCAATTCAGGGATTGCCTGTTTGGATATCACAAGGCGTTTTCTGGAGACGCCTCCATTGCAGTGGATGATGTGATGTCTGTTAGGGTCCCGAGTTTTGTGTTTTCACCTTAATCCTGCCTCTCTTTAACTTCCATCGCTCTCCCCCTTCTTCTCATTATTTCCCCCTTGACAGCCATTCTCTCCCTTTTTCCATTTTACCATGCTCTCTCTCTACTTCTCTGCATCTTTTTTTATTGCCACAGCGAACTGCCCATTAGTCATTTCAGAAAGCAGCCTCTATCCTCCTGTGTATGTGTTTGTGTGCACATCGATGCTAGAGGTTACATTTATTTTATATACGGTACATCTTGTTTGAACAACTTTTGCTTCCTGAAAGAAAGCTTAGTAAGTCAATGAGGAAAGTAACCATGTAACTTCGAAATTATGTCTTGTGGCCTTCAGTATCAGATTTTTTTTTTCTTTGCTTTCAACACTGCAGTCACTCCTTTTTGAAATAGTAGTGCTGAAACACACTTAATAATCAATCTGTGGTGTAGCATTTTATGAATGACCCTCATTTGCATTCTTACTAACTTGTATGCCAAATTAATATTAAATCATTTATTTAATTCAATCAGCACAAAAATCTGAAGTATAAAAACAACACATTGTTGGATTTTTTTGGGTGTTGTGGGTAATTTTGTGTTACTAAAAATTGCAATCTGTACAATCTGTAGCATCAAATAATATATTATTAATAAAATTTTATAATTGTTAAATATGTATATATAAAAAACTTTTTTTTGTATCTTAAATCCTCTGTGTGTGTCTGTGTGTGTGTGTGTGTGTGTGTGTGTCTGTGTGTGTGTCTGTGTGTGTGTGTGTGTGTGTGTCTGTGTGTGAATCATAGCTCATACATCTCTGTCTCAGATTGGGCCAATGGTGTGCACCTCCATTGGGATTGTTGGGCTCAGCACTGCTGAGAAAGCACACGCAGACCGATTGTCTCTTATTTATGCCACTCTTTCCCTTCCTTGCTATCTCAATTTATTTCCTTATTTCTCTTCCTGTTCTGCCCATGTTGCTTCTTTTACCCCTTGCTGACTTTCACTTGTCCTTCATTGCTCTGATTAGCATACACACACACACACACGCACACCAGACATTTGCTAGAAGGCTGGATTTTTATAATTGTGTTTGTACGAGTTTGTGTGCAGGAAATAGCCTTGTCCCCATATGCTGGTCATAATTAGCTGAGCCAATGCTCTGAGGCTCTCTGTGCTGTCAAGACAAAATACAATTTTGCTCTAAAATACAAGCATACTTGTGTAACTGAGAGACACACATTTTCTAACTTTAATTCTCTTTCTCCTTCTGTCTCTGTTCCCAGTGATCTGCTGTCTTCGGGGTACGTGGAGAGGCATTTGTCAGAAAAAGGGAAGGCTGTTGTCACCAATGTAAGATCCTTTGAACAATCTCTTCTCATGCTCATTCACACTTTCAACATCAGATTAAAATTACAATACTTTTTTTTATTCAGAATTCATGCAGTGTACTCAATGTATGAAGTGCATGTGGCATTCAAAAGCAAGCAGCCGTCATCTTTTTTTTTTTTTTTTTTTTAATGAACTGGTGAAACATCTCTGTGTAATATGAAATGTTATTGGTCGTGATGAATCCTCAGGGGATCATCACTGGCCTCCCACCGTCTACAGAGCATTTCATGGGTTTGATTGTTGCCCCTCCATTCCACATTTTTCAGCCACAGCTGGCTGATGTTTCAATTGAAATAGACCTGATAAAACAAATGCACACTACTTTTCCAGTACAGAGGCCAAGGAGCATCGTAGAGTTAGTGAAGATAGATAACTCCAAACGAATGCTAATATTGCTCTGCATTTGCTGGATATTTAAATGGGCAACTGTTTTTTAACATGTTGACCACAGAAACTAAAAACTGAGAGTCGGTGTCATGTTTGTGGATTGCTAAATGGATAAAAAACAAAAATGAAAAAGATGGCATCAACAGCAAAAAACATTATTCGCATTGGTTAAGAAAATGTCTTGTGACAGATCACCTGCTTTAATTCTGTCTGATGCTTTTGTCTCAAGTAAGATCAGCAAAAAGCTACATGTGACAACTATAGCTTCTTATCAAAAGGTTGTAAGGTTCAACTGTAATGTGGGAAGTCGAGAAACGTCAATAACAACAAAACAGCTATGAAAAGATCACATATGTATGGCAGGTATATAATCTGTTTATCAAAGCCAGAGATATAGGAGTAGTGTAGCATATAAAACAGAGTGTTTACCCGACTCCAAAAATAGGAAAGAGGCTGAATCATCATTGTGTTGTACCTTTGCAATTTCCTGTAGACCCAGTAGATTCTCCTCCTCCTGTGCCTTTCATTGCTTAGTCGGAGAGTTAGTTTGCAAACAAAAAAACAAATCACAGCTCATCTAGTCTTCATTCATTTTCAATTTTACAGGAAGAGGAACTGTGGATGGAGCCTAGACCTTCAACTAACATCAGTCGTATATTGCTGTGATAATCCTCTAAAATCTGGACTTCAGTTACAGGACGCCCGCTGTGGCCTCGTGTTACATCACACAAGTGGAAGGAATATTACAACTGTCAGGAATTAGTCGGATAAGCAGCAGATTAGTTAGATATTAGCCTCTTTACAGGGAATTATCTAAATTATAATTGCACCACAAAATGTATGATATGGTCATTTGTAACTGTGGAGGTTATAAAGCAGTCTTACTGTCACTTAATTCACCCTGTGGATGCAAATCAAGAACATATAGAGTCTGCTACTTCCACTGTCACACCCTTTTAAACAGTGGAAGAATAACAGCTGCTTGGTCTCTTTTATTAATGGCCGCTATTCAGAGAGGTTAATACGAGACAAGGCCCTATTTGTAACTCTGCTGACTGGAGAGGTTGAAGTGTCAGACATAACACAGCTGCTATCCTGATCTACTGCAGACTTCTCACTGCTTCTATAGTGTGTCTAGATGGTGGATATAATCCACGCAGGTAAATGTGGCAGTAGTTGTAGTATGATCATCATTGAGCCTACAAACAAGGCAACACCATTATAAACTGACATAACAGATAAACACCCCATTATTTACATGCCAAGTATGACTTTGCATTCTTTGGTAGAAATAAAAGCTTCAAACAGTTGTGGTAATAATTGGGGTTCATATAGCGTCCTTTTTGTTTGTGGTAAAGTGTTTATTCATAAGCTGTCAGAGTTTTTATTGACCTTGATGTGGAAACTCTGAAATTATAAAAATGCAGCTCCGCAGTACTGTCCATAATAACCTGATTCACCCTGGGATATTTAAAAGTAGAGGTACGGCACCTCAGCATGAAAGAAAATCTCATTATATTCATCTTAATTTATATATCTTCAGTATCAGGGACAAATAGGGAGTCTAAATGACTGATGCTCTTTTATTCATACAGTTATTGTACAAATTATTGCAAAAATGAACTCCTCTATAAGAGGTCTAAGGTTGAAGTGTGACTTTTGTGTGACATCCTTCGCCCTGCTCATTGTCCTATTGTGCTGCTGAAACTTTCATTGAGTTGCAGAGGACAGGGTGTCCCAATTGTTTACCAAGAGTATGACCTTGACCTTTCCACTGTGCTTTGTTTTATTTTGTCCAGATTAGATGATTAATTACTCTTACATGCGTCTAAAGGGTTAGGGTTAAACAGAGATCAGCCCAAAATAGCAACACACACACACTGTGAGGATGTACCCTCAGTGCTGGGTTTTGGGGGCTTTCTTGCTTTGCTGAGAAATGGAGCAGAAGGTTCTGGGTGACAGCAGGAGGCAAGACTCTGGGATAGTGGAGCAAAGCACAACTTATAAATAGCTTTTCTCTCTTCCTCACCCTCTGCATCTCTTAGTTTCAGTTTGGTTCTACCTCTCATTACGCAGCCTCTCTCCTCACCTGTAGCTCCTTTTATGCTTATGCAGCAATTTGTTCAACTTCCTTTGTTGCATTGTAATATTTTGCCAATAATACATGGCTGTTAGTTGTGCTTCTGTTTTATTTTTTACTTGATTTGATATTGCCCATAATACATTGTGGTTAAAAGTTTTAACATCATATTTCGCAACGCACTTGTGAGGGACTCTTGTCTGCTCTAGTTTTCAGGCTGCAGTTCAAATGTTTGGTAAATATGAGGGGGGACACTCATCTTAGCAGAGCATAACATGAAGATTTGAAGCTGGGGAAAACGTCTAACTTGTTTTTTATTTCCAAAAGCAATAAAAGCTCCACATCAGGCTCAGTAATTAACATGTTGTTTTTCATTTGCTTATTCCCTAAAATAACGAACGAGCAAAAAGAGCTTTTTTAGTTCTCAAAATAGATATATTACGTATTAATAAGTGAAGTTTTTATCAGTGAGCTTCAGATGTAAAGAATGCTGCACACCTTTTTCCCCTCAACTTCAAGTCCCTTTTCAAAGCTGAAGTCACGCTTTGAGAAAGGTACTTTTCCGCATTATATGTCCCGGTGTACAACACCACACAGATAAAGAAAGAGTTTTTTGGATTTATAGTAGAAGAACTTTAAGGTAAGACCTGCAAACATTACTGACCTGAACACCGTCCAGCATCCTCAGGATGAATTGGTACGAGGACAGAATACAAACATCAACCGACAGCCTCACTAATGCTGCTGTGACCAAGTGGGAGGAAATGAGGGGGAAAGGCAAATGGCTGTAAAGGCAGCAGTGCAATGCCCTTGAATCCGGTTTCCTCATACTTTTGTGTTGTTTAATAACTACAACAAACACAAACATGCCTCATTGCATAAACCAATACAAGAGTCATGGACGAAGTCCTCAGAGAGAGTGAGGTAGATGTGGACAAACAGCATTGCTGCGCACACCATCAAACTGTAGAGCAGAAATTGATCCTCTGATAAAAGCTATGTTTCCTCAGGGAAACCAGCTTCCTGCCTAATGGCTGTTAGGCAGCAAGAAATGGACCAGGAAGAGATGACCTGCAGAGCACTTAGACACTTAGACATCATAGACCTCTATAGAAAATAAATGTGTGTTTATGCTGGGAGAGGGAGGAAGAGACACACTGCCCACATATAGATAGACAGATAAAGAGAGAAGAAGCCACAGGACGAGTGGTTGATGGCAGTAATACAGACAGATGTGGAAATAATTTTACATGTGGCCAGTGGAAAGGCTTTCTACTGGGGAGACGTTTGGGAAGAGGAGCGACACTTCAGTTATCACACTGATGTTAGGATGTTGATCGTGCAGAAAACGCAGTACACACGCACATCAGATCAAGCTTGCACTGGTGTTTGTTGCCAAATGAATTCTGAGTGATTGATTAACTAATTTCCAAATGGAGGAAGGAAATAATTAGAAATGATTTATTTATTTATTTATTTTTTGCAGAGTGTTTCGCGGTGGGGAGACACTTGAGGAGGCAGCCGTGTGAATGATCTTAATCTCTGTGTGTTTGTGTTTTGCTCACAGGGAGGAGAGCACTGCTACTACCAGGGGAAGGTCAGAGACATTCCTCACTCATTTGTGGCCCTTTCAACTTGTCATGGATTACAGTAAGTACAGATGTATGTTTGTGACTTGTGTGCATCTTTCTTTCTTCACCAAAGTTGCTCATACTTTGTGTTCAGGTCCTGGTCCTTGCGCCCATTTATCCATCAGGTCAATACGATTAGTTTTAGCCCAACCCTTTTCTGTCTCTACACATTTTTCAGTTTGTAAATTGTTATTCTCTTCTCTTCTCCCTGTTGATATATTTAGCTTAGCGTGCTTGTCTCGTCAGAGAGACAGGTCAGTCATGAGGCCTGCTGGTAGGAACGCTGTTTGCGCATCTTATGAATTAGTGTATGTGCAGCTGTGCGTGAGTATACAGGGATGAATAAAATAGTCTACAGAGAGTGGCCATCCTGCAGGGTAAAAATTTACTCCATTCATGAATATCACTGGATGCTGTGTAAAAGTGCACCTTTTTAAAACATGCAAATATAACAGCTTTTAGTAATTGCTTACACAAACTTCCTGACAAGAAATTGTGTTTTTGCAAAAATTGTGACCATACGAAAAAAAAATGCCCACATTGTCCGCTTGACCTTTTAAAACTCAATAATTTCCACTTGCTGTTTGTTTACATGATCCATTTATGTGTCTTAGAATGTAATTGTAAGGAGGAGTGGAGGCACAGTGGTGGTCTATGTAATCACTAACAACAATTATTACACCAACGATGTGACTCATTATGCTTGTTAGTATTTGGACCTGAGGACTGTGAATTCATTCATATTCAGTTGTGATGACTACATTGTATGCTGAATAACAATGATTCCTCAGTGAAAAAAAGGAGATGTGTAGTGTTTTCCTTTTTTTCAATGAAAAATTGAACAGTCCTTTTTGTAACCTTTTGGATTTATAAAGGAGGAGAGATCTAAGCTTTAGATCTTTTGCTATGACAATGTAAATATACCACCTTTCACATCAGCATATTATTTACGGTATATGCTGTTTCATCTAAAGATTCCTTAAGCCTTGTGTAACTCAACATATCTTACTTCAACATATATAAACTAAATAATCAGTGCAGACGTGTAGTTTAAGATCATCACTGCAAGTAGACAAAATCACATTGATACGTGCCAGCAAACTCAGCTACAGCTGGCTTTTAATAATGGTTACATATTTTATGTCATTCTGATAACCTATTGGAATCGTTTATCAAACCCAAACCAGGTAAATGTGTTGCATAAGCTTTAATGTCTCAATAGACGTGAATGTCCTCAGTGAATCACTGATCAGTTCAAATGTTTCTGAAAGTTGTGTTAGTAGTATCAATATTTTTCAGACTCAAATCAATCATATTGATTTTTTTTTTTTTTTTCAAATATGGAAAGAAATACACAAGCCGACATAAATTTTTTTGAGACACACCCATTAATACGCTCTGTGTGTGTTGTGTCTAAGAGAGAGAGAATATCAGAGGTAGAGAGTTGAGGGAGTGCATAGTGGTGTCGAGGGGTTAGACATTAGGGAGAGACTATTTCCCTTATGCTGAGTCAGTTATAATATATATTTGTCTCTCTTGTCTTTCTCTCCCCCTTTCACCCTTAGTTCTTTTCTCTCTCTTTTTCTCTCGCTCTCTCTCCATCACTTCAGCACACAGAGAAGCTTAACACTGCAATGCAATACTCCTCTTACAGCTGTATATGGAGGGATAGTGCACTCAGCTACATCCATCAAATGGGACACAGGCAGCTCACTAATGACTCAGATTCCTGTTTAAGGCATCATTCAAGCGCTGCACATTTCACTAAAATGGAAATATTTATACTCATTCAGAAATTATCAGATGAAAATGTTCTGCCTTTTTTCTCAGAAAAGCACAAATTCAAATCTTGGGTGTGAAGTTCGAATCAATTTTTAATTATGATCATCACTGGGGTTCATCACGTGGTCTCTTTCAGCTCTGTGTTCGGTCCTTAACTACTCCACAGGGAAACTTTTGACTGCTTAGCCTCTAAATCCTCCAAGATGTTCTGCAGCCAGTTGTTAGCTTTGTCTGTCTGAGGTTTGGTGCTGAGCAGCGGACTTGCACCCATTTAAAATAATGCTCTGAAAGAACTGCGTGTGAACTGAACCATTAAAGTTTAAGGCAGGTCGACCAAGAAATGCCTGAAACCATAGACTGTCTAAGAAAATGGATGTAGACTGTGGGTCTGAAAGGTGCAGCCAATGCTAATGAGACATAAAGCTTCATTGTTTATGGCGACCAGGGAGTGACTCCATTGGTTGTAAAAAGAAGGCCAACTGCATGGATGCTGATGGAGAATGGCTCTATTCTCTCTACTTTTACTTCAGTTAATAGTTCCCTAATGTGTTGATGGGTTCAGTCCTAGTAAAATCTGATCATTCATTGTAAGAAGATGCTGAAGAAAGTTTTTTTTTTTCTCCCCCCCCCCCCATATAACATAACATACTGACACCATACTGATATCCACCCTGTTTCTGTGTGTGTGTAATTTAAAGTGCTTTGTTTGACCATGGAAAAAATGATCAACTCAATGTTGATGCCAGAGGGGGACAGAAAGAATTGGAAGAGAAAAGACAGGCTGTGTTTACCTCCCTGATTTCAGTTTGACCCAACCAATCTCCTAAAAGCTTCTGATAAGGTTAATTAATGGATGATGGCCGATCATGTGCACATGAGCACAGCCCAGTGGATGGAGACAAGAGGACCTTGAAATGACTGTCAAATGAGAAATTGATCTCTGACTTTTAAAAATGATTGCTTGTACAAATAATGTGTGTGAGAATCATGGCCTCTACCTCTGATGCTATCATGTCATCAATGTCTTTAGAGCTTTAAGGTCATATGGAGGGGGTGAGGGGGATCTTTGAAATGATTGGATGACCTTTTATTTCACATTATCCTCCACCCTTCCCAGACGGTACTTGTGCCAAACACGGTGACAACAGTGTGCCCTCCAGGAAAACACTGAAATGGCTCATTTTGACATGATAGTGGAGGAGGAGCTGAGTTCAGATGTTCATTATTTCAATTAGCAATTAACAGTACTGTAAAAATCACATATGGTTCATATGTGCTCTCATCTTGTCCCTCCCTCTCTTCTCTTCCTCTTAGTGGGATGTTTTTCGATGGCAATCACACGTACATGATTGAACCTGGAGGAAAGGGAGGCAGCAATGTAAGTAAGCTGCAGATCTATACAGAAATGTACGTCTTCTCTCATGGGAATGTTTGGGTTTGTTCTCCCTCCCCATCTTTGTACATCCAGGTTTCCCTTAACCCTGGTGAGTTGTCAGTGGTCAGAAAATATCTTACAGAAGTGGTCTGTAATGTTTTTTGTGACTGATTCATCCTCTCACCTCCATGTGTTCATCAATTTTTTTTTAAACATAATTTAATATGTGCATGTCAAGCTGCAATTTTGATTAGTTACTCAATGAATCAAGAAAAATTTAAAGGTACATATTTGTCAGCTCTCATCTGCAGAAGGTTGGCGCAACTTCTTTGTTTCACAAAATAGTGGCCTGAATATCATTGTAGTTTGGACTATATGTTGAATGTACAAGCTCTTTTGATTATTGAAATTGGGATTTTTAGAAATAATTTTCTGTGCTTGTGATGACAGAACAAATCATCAAAAAATAATCTCCAGATAAATCACAAACAGCATTTTTTTTTGTTACTGCTCACTATTAGAATGATTTTAGAATGATCACAGTTTGTACATTATCAAGTTTACTTCCACTCGAAAGCCATCGACCATTGTTGTGATGGTTGCAGAGTTTTTAGTTTATTTTATCATAATATATGATGTTCAACTGTCTCAGGTTGCACTGATGTGTGTGCTGTGTGTAAGATTTTTGTTTTACCAAAGTCACAAATTCTACTTTGAAAGTATCTGAGCTACTCCACAGTTGGTCTATCAAATATCTGCTCTATCAGATGAAGGGATAGAAATACCCCCGGTACTGCCACAGTGCCGTGTCAAATACCATGGATTCCTAGTTTTCCGGGATTCATACAGGGGTCAGGTTTTGCCCTGAGAGCAGTGAGACAAAACCAGCACCAGACCGATAGACAGTTAGATAATAACAAGTACAGACATTTTGGTCACCACTTAAAGGACTGAGAATCTTTAAAGATGCTGTGAGCATGACAAAACAGCTGCTGATAGTGTGTGTGTGTGTGTGTGTGTACATGCACATATGAGAGAAACTTCCTTTCTGCTCTAATTAAAATGAAGAAGAAATGTGTGTTTGGTGTTAATCAGTAAAGGATGAAACAAGACAAGATAAGAGAGGTCAAGCACCCGTCTGTGTTTATGTCTGTGGGTGGTTGTGTGTGTGTGTGTGGGTGGGTGTGTGTGTGTGGGTGGGTGTGGGTGGGTGCCTGCGTGCGTGCGTATTCTCATGTGGAAGTGTGTATGTGCACTCATGGCTGTTGGTAGCGATGGATGGCACACACAGCTAAGTAACATTCATTCTCGTATGACAGTTTCAGCGCCATCAGCGTTGGGGGGGTTATATTAGACAGTATACCGCAATTGATGGGGTGAAGAGGGAACAGAGGGAGGAGATAAAAGACAAAGAGGAAAAAACTCAAGTAATTTATTAAATAAATCTAATTAAGTTGCTTATCATTGCTTCTCCTGCAGCGAAGGTGTAAAACCGGTGGAACTAATGATTTGTGAATGGCAGAAGCTACATCACAGTTACACAGCAATCAAAGGGAGTGGAAATCTTCAGTTAATGCAAGCAAGTCAGTATTATGAATGGGAAAAACATCGAAGATGTAGAAAGTAAGCTGGACAGAAAGGAAGGCGTGAGCGTCACACCCCTCTCCACTTCTTCTCTCCACTGCCTCCATCATTTCCTTTCCAACATTTTCTGGAGAGACTGAATTATTCAAGCGATGAGAGAGGGATGGAGGGAGAGACAGAGTTTTCTCAGAATATAGCTGCAGCACTTTGAGCTATATTATCATGGTCACTTTTGGTCATTTACACTGACACAGTAAAGTAAAATGCACATAAAAAGAGATTATCTATGTTCCTTTATATATGCTTATCATGCAAAAAACACATCTGTATGTCAAATATAAAAATGCAGATGAAAAGCCATGCAGTATATGTACAACATTTCTTTTTTTTTTTGGCTTCATAGGAAACCTTATTTTACCATTCAAGTAGCTGGACACATTAAATGTTTCATGTATTAAAAGCCACCTTGGTCTTTCTGCATTAAAAAAGTGCACTCAAATTTATATTGTCCTGAAGTCCATTAGATTTTATTGTCCTAAATCTACTGTGAGATTAATGAAAGAAATAAAAATGACAAGAAAATAATTATTTTCTTTGTCACTGAGGTGACACTGATGAAAACACACCCAAATACTTTACTTAGCTGTAGTTTCAAGGAACATGCACAGCAATATTTTATTATTTATATTTAATATTTTCTGATTTGATTTGTTGCGTTGCAGTCGCATATGTTACACACAGAACACATGATCTTAATGTGTTTAATGCTTTACGGAGTAACAAATGTACTCCCAACAGAATATGTATAGTTGAAAATATATATATATGCTACGTTCATATGAATGCGTCTGTGTGCTAACTGCGTGCGTGCTTCCTTCATCACTGCACCATAGATCAACGTGTTTTTCTTTTGTCAGATAGTATAATGTTGAGAACTGTGCAAAAAAGGCCTGCCTTCCTGAGATAAATCATATATAGCATAATAACACTGTGGTATAAGTAATTATGCCACTTTGGGAAACAGTTGGCACGCTCTTCTGTTAACAGTGTAGGTTTTGGCTTGTGAGGTGAGGGAATCCTGTCCACAGGATAATGCTGGGGACAGCTCTGCCCTCAGGCCCAGTGGTGGCTGTCAGTTTGTCAGCACCGAGCCCTGGATGTGAGCTCCCTGTGGGCAATGGTCCACATTGACCGTCTCTTCCCCTCTGCATCTCTTGGACCCTCAGTGTGTCTTCCTCTCTATTTCACTCTCCCCCTATATACCTCTTTGTTTCTCAGACAGTCTGCTTGGTCTGCAGGTCGTCCTCTCATTTTCGTCAGACAGATGCACAGACGTCTGCTGCTATAACCTAAGTGCTCTCAACATATCCAACAAGATTGTATCTTCTCTTTATACCCTGAAAAGGTCACATATCTCTCCTTATAACTTAGTGATAGCTTTGATTGCAACATGATGCACCACTAACTCTGGCTGTAATTAACTGGTTGAAAGTGATTTTTAAAAAAAGATGAAAAAAAAAAATGCTTGGATGGGGTTGTTGAGATAGAGAGTCAGCATGGCTTCTGTCAGCCATATGGTAAATCCATCTGCCCTTTTTCCTCCATGCCAGGAAAAGTTATACAGGACATTCGCTAAGTGTGTCCTTAACAAGCGGCTCCTGTCACCCTCTGCAGCTGAACTGGTCCAAAAGTGTCTTAGTGTGTTATGGAAAAACACAAACAGGCTTCAGAAGTGAGATAGAACACCAACTGCAAATTCACAAGCTGAGAACATGATGTTCCCAGGCACTTTAAAGCTGATAAAGCCTGCACTTTTTTAGTGTGTGTGCGCATGCGCACGCACACTTGTAAGGAGGATGTGTGATGTTAGGTTACATATGCAGAAAACACCATATGTTCTGCAGTTTTTTTTTTTTTGATACCTTCTCACCTCCCCTCCACCTCAGGGCTTCCTGTGGCTACATCTCACCAGATCTTGCTCTTTGCTTTTATCGAAGACAACAAAATAATGCTGCATTCCCACAGCTGCACTATCTAGGGTTCAGCTCCAGGTTGGAAAACCTTTGCTACCTCTCATGTCTTGTTGAACAGTCAGATAAAGGCACAACAATCTTAAATAAAAATGCAGAGTATCGTGGAAGCTGAATTGGTCCTCAAATAAATGTGTTTCCAAAATTGCATTTAATAGTTTTAGGTGGCACTGTGACAGTATCACCCAAATCATTACATAACCATGAATCTCTGCAAATTCTCAGTCATAATCTGCTGTAGCTCTTAAAATCATTCAGTTTAGACCAAAATATTGGGCGGCACAAAATTTTGCTTTTTAAATGTGAGGATTTCAATTCTTGCTGTTTTTCTGATCATTTCAAATGGAATGTCTCTGTTGGCATCTTGGCATTTCAGAAAAAAACTTCCAAAATGTGCCGTCTTGTGATGTCCCGGCTGGTCTGCATTTTTATTGCTGCAGTCTTCAGATCTTACGTGATGACCTGACCTGCGGGGACAAGATGAGTATAGAGTGAGAATAAGTGTCTTCGGTTGTCAGGGGTGAGGAGAGGGGGGATGATGTGGAGCAGCGGCAGGTTGTAGGGTGGGGGTTTGCATGAGGTTCCAAGGACATGATTTTTTTTTTTTCTCCTCCTAGCATTAAGTGGGAGCCAGATTAAGAAGGGGGTCTCCCTGTGGCCTCAAGCCAATTTCATGTTGCCAAACCTGGTCCAGTTCATTCACTCATGCAGAGAGGGTGGGAATGAAAAGCACGTTACCCCTCAATGCTTTATATTCATGAGCCAGCAATCTATGTCTGAGGTATCGTCTCCCTTAGCAACCCAGGCTCCACCCCTGTCTCTTTGTATCACGACATATGAAAGCCATCTGTGTTTAGGCCCTTAATCTCTATCACTACACATACCCCGCCGTGTCTGTACGCTGTGTGTGTGTTTTTAGAACTGAGGTGATTGGCTGAGAGCGATGGGCTGGGGAACAAAGAGGAAAATGCTTTATTACCACAGCTAATTCAGCAGTAACAGCTCTGATAATGATGGATGGTGCTGCGTCTGTGTTACTGATAATGGGAAAAAAAACCAAACAAACAACTGAGCTATGCTTCTTTTAATCATGTTTGTATTAATGAGCAACTTCTCCACTTCTGAGTGCTGCAGTTCAGACTGGCAGTTGTTAATCCAGACACTCCAGTCCACTTGCACTGTATCCAAGATAACTTGTGAGTGCTAAAAGCCTGGTTTTAATAAAGGCTTCACTATTTCTGCTTTGGCTGTAGGTCCCCCAAATCAGACGACAAGTCAAACATCACTCGGTCAACATTCCATTGTTGTTATTTTGTTGTTGGTGTGATGATGACAATGGTGCGGATTTTAACAGTGAAGCTTAAATCCTCAAAGCTGTATTTTTCTCTTTTGTGCCGGCATACGTTTTGATGATGACACACATCTGGGAAAACCATAAACTTAGAGTCCATCGTTTCATCACACAATTCATTAATTAAACTGAATATCCTGACAGATAACCAGCTGAAACTATCAACGGAGGGTTTCAGTCTGACTGAAATGTTGCTGAGCTTTAAAAATTAGATTTATGGCAAGTTAGAAAGTCTGGATAAATAATTTGTGAATACTTTTCTAAGTGGCAGTAAATGTGTGTTGTTGTTGGAATTATAGTGAATACTTTAATACCAATGAACTCTTGTGGCAGTTTTTCTCCATCTCAGACAAACAAGCAGATACATTGTGATTTATGTGTTTAATAAGAAGCTGATGTATAGAGACACAGATGAATATCATGGACCTCAACAATGCAGAATAACTTGAAGGACCCATTATACTTCAATGTAATGGTCAGTGCTCATTAAGCAAAACACAAAGTAGAACAATTTAACTGACGTATACATTTGACTTTGTCACAAATACTAGTAACACAAACAGCATCTCCAGCCTAGACAGCAAATTTTCAAGGTAAAAACAAAAAAATGTAACATTTCCTATATTTTATCTGTTGATCCAGTGACATAAAGTTAATCATTATCTGACATGTCAAGCAATCTCATTGACGTCACTGACATTACACTTCATAATAAAAACAATTATTACAACAACACATTTAAATCAGCTAACGGGTTTACTGCCGTAAACACTTCGGAAACATACACCCTGCAATATGTGATAAGTAATGTTAGAAGCCAATACATATATTTAGACAACCTCAGTGAACAAAAGCAATGTAAACTGGATTCAGTATTCACATAATTAGTGCATTAAAAACTATAGTTTCTCTTCACAGGGCACTGAGGCATTATCTACAAGGTATATTAAAACATATGATTTCAAAGACACAAATGGGTCGGTTCTTAGTTGTCTACTTAGTATCAGAATTTAAAGATAAAGAGTCAGTTCGTTCAGTAGTGTTAAACAGAAGGCCTCCATAAAGTGACAAATAGGTTGCATGCATCAGAAAATGTGAAGAAAAATATAATTTTGGGGTGAAGCTGCAATTTTGGCAGTGAGACATAAGAGTTTAATTTATTTGAAGTCACCTACCAAATGCTAGTAACTGTTGTCTTGTGGCTAATTCATTGTTCCACTGGCTTCTTAAGCTGGTTGCGTGGTGTACAGTCAGCCTGAATAGTAACAAAAGCTAGTTGAGGTGTCCTTCAGCACTTCTGGCTACAAATTAAAAAAAAGAAAAAAAAAAATCTTCCCTTTTCTACAATACTAAGCTGAAATCAGTGTTGTTTGCCCCAGTGTTTTCTATGCTTAATTAAAAAAAACAAAATGAAATCCTTCATATCTCCAGAAGTCTTTTGACTGGCTCTGGTCTTCCATAATCAGCAGTTTATAGACCGTCACTCCAGGGGCTGTAAGTACCTCCCATATTATTAACTTCTACTCAAAGTCTTTTCATTTTGTCAATGTTGAAGCTTCAATGTGCTGAGGTTTTCAGCCTTGTTTCTCTTAGTCTCCCTGTGTCAACACAGGAATGTCGATCTCTATGGCAGACATCCGTGAGCGGCTGGAGTAGCGGTGACCTGCGTAGCTGGATGCATAGCCCTGAGAGGGAGCATAGCTTTGTGAGGGGGCATAGCTCTGGGAGGGAGCGTAGCTGTAAGCCTGCCCCCCCCCAACTTCAGACCCATACCCATCTGGAGCAGAAATCTGAGACATGTACACCTGTGGTGGTGCAGGGGCAACAACACTTTGTGCGTAGCCTTGAGAAGGCACATAAGGTTGTGCGTCAATCACTGTGGGAGGAAAGGCCTGTGGTGGGAATGGCTGAGGTCCATACACTGGGGAGTGAGGATATCCATTGGCAGTAAGAGGTTGGCTGGAAAGAGATGTCTGCATGGAGGGGAGAGGCAACCAGAACGGAGAAGGCAACTTCTTACACATACAGTACCACATGAACATCAGCAGCGCAGCTAGCATTAGCCCTCCAGAGCAGCCTATTGATACGTATACAGCAAACCCATCAGAGAAAATATTGTCATATTTGATGTTCAAGTCCTTAGTGCGGAAGAGGAACCATACTGAAGGTGCAATGGCAATAGCACCACCAAGGAACAAGAACATCCCAGCCACAAGGTGACAGCCTGCACTGTTGACCAGGAATCTGATAGTTTTAATGTCTGGCTCAGGCTTGTCTGAGCAGCAACAGGTCTTACACATCCCAGCCATGCACAGCAGCAAAGCTAGGGAGCCAAACATCAACCCTGCAGGCAGACAGAACTGTAGGAGCCTCAAATCCAGCTGGTCCACTTTAGAGTACCACTGGAAATTTGAGAAATAATGATTCTGTTAGGACACTTTAGAACACAAAAGGAAAAGCAGAAGGAGGCAAACTACTCTGTACAATACCTCTGAATCATAGTAGTAGCATCCTGAGTAGCCATCCTGTTTCACACATTTAGCCCACAGCCCATCATACACACTGATATTCTTGGCGTTGCGATTGAAGGTGACAAGTCTTGTTATTCGCCACTGTGGGATTATTGCTGACACAGCAAGTCCTCCTACAGACACGAAGGCAATGATGAAGGAAAAAGCATTGGTGGCGTGGATGTTCCGGCACGACATGGTTGTTGGTGAGAGGCCTGAGGCCACCAGGAAAGTTTCTGTTTGAAAGAATGAATGAGGAAGTCAGATATCTGAGAAAGAATTGCCTGGTCAGTCCTGGGACTAATTGGGGCCTTTGTTTAATTTAAATTTTTCCCCTGTATAAAAACTCTTGCTCATGGGAAGACACGAGTTTATGTGAATGGCCCCATTACTACTAAGTGATGTAACTGTGCCACAGACTGACCTAGCTCTGGGCAACCTGCCTGCATTTCTATTCACCACAGTATAGATGACCCAATATCTACTGTCCCTGAGAAACAATGCTCTCATTTCAGCAGCAAACAAAGTGGGAATGACTTGATGACTGAGGTTACAGAGCTAGTGTGTCTATTCTGCAGTACATTGCATAGTCTGTCCAGCTACACTACTAACAATATATCTGTACACTTGGGGTTTCTATAGGTATACCAATGGTGGTGTAACGCATGTAACAGTGACTGCCCTTTGTACTGAAATATAACTTTAAAATACTCAAATACAAACCCTAACCCTTCATCTTAATGTGTCTGAATGATTAAAATCAGTTTTAATTCCAATTAAAGTAGAAAAAGACCGCCAGGGCTGGTAAAAAATTCAAAATAAAACATGCAAGGACTTGAATTTATCAAACTAACAGACGGTTAGATCTGATCATCAGATCTGATGTTTGGATTCTGCAGCATCCTTTAAATCATCTTTTTTTTGTGTTTTTTTTTTTAAGAGTTTGCTATTTCCATACCCCTGTTTTTACTCCTCCAGGTGTGATGTCCCTGCTACATTTTTGTTATTTACTTGACTAAGAAGTGACCAAAATCCACCATAAGAGATTAATGGCTGTGTGGATAAAACTCTGCCATACAAGCACCAAGACTGCAAATCCAAGTTTGATTTTGTGATTGAAGTTACTTCATAACTTAATCGTGTCTTAACAGTCACCAACTTTCCCTTTAGCCTGGCTAGGCTAGCAGTACAACAGTAAATTAGGACTGTTGGCCCGGTAGGTTGAATATTATTCATGTATTGATGAAAACAGCACTAATTCTAAAGAGGAGCATGTATAGCAATAAGTTGGATTCGTTAAACCTGATCACTTCATTATGAATATGTTATAAGAGCCTTGGTTTAATTATTAGCATTAAACAAGCCTTTTTTTCTCGGAGCATTAGCCAGCTAGCCGGTAGCTAGCCTTCAAAGTCAGCGAAGCAGCAACCTGTTGCTCCCGGTAAGCCTGGATATGAAGCCAGAAACGGTATATTTGTACCGTACCGTGTGTCCCCGGAGGTTTGGTCGTCTTTACAGCTTGGGGGGTGACATTTGAGCCGGTCCTCTCCGGCCCACCTCGGCCCGAACCTGAGCTTTCTCTGAGCTGAAGTGTTCATTAACGTAAACAGGATGTGGCCTCTGACGGGCCGGGCCGTTTCCGCCCTCAGTGCTGCCTGACAGGCCCGATTCAGGGCAAAAACACAACATTTCAAAATGTAATATTCCCTGGAGTTATTCCCTACACACAGATAAACACAGGCCATTTATGACAGCACAAATAGGCACAAATCAAATCCAAATTAAATAAATGTTATAACAAATGCAAAAACAGCAAGAGAGTACAATGATCGCAGAGGACAATTATGTAATATATTATCACCGTTTCCTAATCAGAAAATGTATTTAAAATTAGAAACAATGTTCAATATTCTCTCCACTTATCATCTTCTCTGCTGCAGGAAAAACTGCCGCTGTGATGGCGTGTACAATAATAACAAAGAGTTAGTTGAACAGACAGAGCTATGAGTTTATGTGGTTTCTACTCAACCAAGCAACTTTTTTTTTCAGCCTCTTGATCACTGATGAATTGAATGTTTGAACTTCACAATTCCAGCAGTATGTGTTCAGATATAATGTGATTATTATGTGCTTTTCTTCCTTTTATGGTGGTGGTAATGGCGATGTGTGTGTGAGAGTAAAGTAAATTACACTCTTAATTGTGAATTGTCCCAATGTTTAACTTGATTCAGTTCCATTTTTGTGTGTTATAGGGGGTCCACATCCACATGATATATAAATCTACTGGGCAAACAGGATTTGGTGATTTTTCCAGTGGTAAGAATGAACACATAACGAAGAATTTAATAATAAATTAACTTTGATATAAGTGAAATTACTATTTGGTCTTGTGGTGTGCCTTTACTCACACTTAATATAGAAAATGCATTATTCTTTTTTTTTTTTTTTTTTATAAAATCTTCTGAATGATACCACATTTTTCGATTCCCAGTTGATCTACCTGAGCCACCCTTTCCCAGCCCTCCATTTCCAGGGTCAAAAGCTGTTCACAGGAGAAAAAAGAGACAGGTATGACTCTGCTGCAACCACATCTGGTGTGATGATTATTTACTGGAGCTCTCAGACCAACCATGCTTTGTGTTGTGCGTCTTAAAATGTGTTTTTTAAGGCAGAAAAAAATAATTATGCCATAATTCTGCTTTTAGTCTGGACCTGATTCTGCTTTTAACCACATGTAAATTTTAGGCAATTACACCAACCCAAAGAGAGAGACTGCTTTCTCACTCTCTTCCCACGCAACAACACTCCATCCTTCTACTACTTCTTCATCTTCTCGTCTTATTTTTCATGAAATATTTATTAACTGAAGAGTAGAGGCTGCTTCTAGTTCCATCTTTTCTCAGACACTGTCAGATGTCTGAATGTCTCCCAGCCATCTGATCTTTATTTGGGATTTGGAGAACAGAAACATCTACCCGAGCTTTGCAAAGTTCATCCACATTGATTAGTCGCCTCTTTTCTTTCCGTAGTGACGCAGGAGTTGATCTTTGTGTTGACTGTCTGTGCTTGTCTGACATTCTCCTTGATGTCCAAAGTCTTGGTCTCGGTCTGTTTATATGATAAAACTAAACTGTGTTGTTTCGCCACACACACAGGCGCCACATGTCTCACGCAGTGTGGAGGATGAGACCAAATACATTGAGTTGATGGTGATCAATGACCACTTAATGGTAAGCTTTTGTCTGTGTTATCATCTGACATACCATTACTGTGTGATGAATCTATAGTTCTGACACTTTAAGGTGATAAAATAGTTATCATCTAAAATATTTATTAGTGTAAAACCATAAATGTTTTTCTGTTTGTTAGCTGTGCCTGCATCTTCATACAGTTTAAGAATAAACTGTATGAAGAGTTGGCTTAAAAAAAAAAAAAAAGATCAACTATTATTTGTTTTTGGTCTTTTAATGGGATTTGTTGACGATCACTAAAAGTACAGCATACTTGAAATTCTGAGAGCTGAGCACAGGATGCTGTCAACTGTATGAAAGTGCTTGCACTCCTGAGTCACTCAAAAACTGCCTATGTTGTGCATAAAATGGAAAATGTTTTGATTCAGATACACCTGACTAAGATCCTCTGGGTCGGATTTTATTTTATACACAGTGACATTGATATTTGGAGCCAATGTAATATGCTTATTTATTTATTTATTTACTCAAATGTCTTAAAATTAATTTATGCCAGATTATGGATCTCACTTGTATTTGTTTCCTCTCCATTCTGCTGTCTCTCTCTCTGTCTCTCTTTCGCTCTACAGTATAAGAAGCATCGGCTTTCCGTTGGGCAAACAAATAACTATGCTAAGTCAGTGGTCAATATGGCTGACATGGTAAGATTTGTATTGATCCTCTTCTTGGAAAGCTTGCCACAAGCACTCCCAGGAATGGGGACATTGCACTGATTTCTCATTTAACCAACCTTACTTTCTCCATTTAAAACCTCGTCTGACCGGTAATTTGCTGCAGGCAGCCATTAACCAGGCAGCTATGAGTTTTCAGGTTTCAGAGGACTGAAGCAGCTGTGGGATTCCAGCAGTATTCATGTGGACAATTCATCGTTTGATTATTTGTGGCCACATCTGTGTGCTGTGTTACTGAAATCTGACCTGCTACGGGGTCACGTTTGTAAGCTGATAGGCTGATGAAACTGGAGGAAGGTCATGCTTTTTGTTGTGCCCTTGAAAATGATCATATGAAGGAGGCTCTGTTTGGGAAGTATCCATTGATTTCTAAATACAAGTAGAGTTAGTTTTCCTTCCAGTGTGTTCCGGTGTGCAGGCGCATTCAGAGGAAGACTTGATATGGCAGAAGGGATTGCAATTTCCTATAAGTTGCTGTAAATATCAGTATAAAGAAATAATTAAAAAATTTGGAACATATTTCTACAAATCTAACTCTTTTATCCAAAAAACCTTGATGGTTTTTAATTCTGCAGGAGCTGACAAAGACGTAGTTTGGATGTGACATTTGACTCTCGTACCTCATCAGTTGGCAGGCAGTGTAGAGGCAGATAGGGATAGCGAACAAGGACACAGACAGGCATAGCATAGCATCAAATCAGGGCTACTGCGGTTGTGGCTTTTAGGGATTCTTCATAATTTGTATTTAAGAGTGTTGCGCATACAGTCCCAATTACAGTAATTATAGTATTTTTTTGAGACAAAGATGTGTGTGTAAGATAATAGTTAGTTTATGTTAGGAATATGTAATCATATTCTTATGTGCATGGCCAACATAATGTTTACGCTCACTTTGACTCACTTTCTCACGCCTTTATTGTTTGTCCCAAACTTGCTGCTTTGGGACCACTTTTAATGTGACAAACTCCCCATCCTAATGCACAAACAGATTCTCAGTGGATAATGTCATATATCGATGACAGCTCCTGCTCTTCTCTGCCGGGTTTGTCCTCAGTTTTGCAGCGCTGGGTTAAATGAAGAGGCTCCACTCTTGTCCTTTCCGCCAGTGTTTGTCTGGCTCGTTTCCCCAATAGATATCCATCTTGTGAAAGCAAACATAATATTATTTACCATCCAATTGTCTACTGCTTTGTCCTTCAGACTGCTGCACTTGTTGACTCTCTGTGGCTGCCTGTAATATCTGCACTGAGTGTTGACTAGCTGACGGACTGCTGCTGTCATAATGATGACTTTGAAACATGTCTGTCAGTGTTAATATCCATCAGGACACGCCATTCTTTTTTTTCTTCGATGCTGGTTACACAGTAACTTTAAACGCATGTCTTTATACATTTTAGCTAATATCACACTGAAATAAAAATGTCTTCGATTCATCAGATATTCAAGGAACAGCTTAATACCCGGATTGTGCTGGTTGCCATGGAAACCTGGTCGGCTGACACCAAGTTCAACATTGATGATGACCCGATGGTGACCCTGAAGGAGTTCATGAAGTACAGAAAAGACTTTATTAAGGAAAAATGTGACTCTGTGCACCTCTTCTCGTGAGTCTGAATATGAAAGAACTGGATCGTCTTTATTTTTATGTATTTTGTTTTTTGTACTGAACACAGCTTTCTCATTATATCAGAGGGACTCGATTTCACAGCAGCTGGGGTGGAGCTTCCTACATGGGAGGAGTTTGCTCCCTGACCAAAGGAGGTGGAGTGAACGAGGTGAGCCACAAATTGATGAATCCCACAAACAATGATTTCTGATTCTCCACTTCATGTATCAGACCAATTAATATGGTTTTTTAATCTCATATTTTTGTACATACACAGAGATACCCAATATAAGCTCTAAATGTCATTTTAGACTGTTTCTGTACTTTCTCTCTGTCCATCTGTACTTTTTCATCAGTATGGGAAAACAGATGAGATGGCGATAACCTTGGCTCAGTCTCTTGGACAGAATATTGGCATCTTCTCAGACAAGAAGAGGATCCTCAATGGTACATAGTCAAACCAAAATCTTTTGTTATTTTTATACCACAAAATATTTTTCAACTCCCTTTCCTTGAACTAAAAAGATCTTGATGTATTTGTTTAACCCAGGTGAATGCAAGTGTGATGATCGTTGGTCAGGCTGCATCATGGATGATGTTGGGTAAGTTACTTTTAAATTATAATTTTTCTTATCAATATAGAAATGATTCTTAAAGATGCAAATGCTGTCAGTCATCAGTCATGGTGTTTCATATCATAAGAGTTTACCAGACTAATTTTAGAATAAAACAATGGCAATGCAGAGATTTGTCAGTGTCATCAGTTTTTCCCAACAAATTTAAATCACTGCATCAGGATATAGTGCAATTTAGCTTTAATGCGAAGATCACAGTTAACTCCATCATATTCTCAACTACATTTGCCTGAATTCTATTTTTAATAGATAGTTAGATCAAATTTCACTTAAAAGTAGTGTCATTGTGGGTTTGAGAATGTGGACGGTTTTTGTTCATAATGTGATCACAAATACATGCAGCTGCTCAATAAATCCCTATGTATTGTGAGGAAATGGAAGGATGGCTAAATTTTAAAATATATATAAACTAAATTACCAAAATTCCGGTTAACATTTAGGCAGGCTCCTAAAAAAATACACTTAAATATTCTTTTATTCAATGTGCTTCATGAGCATTTGCATCCCCCAGAGTTTGTCGTGTTGTAAAAAACCACTAGGTGTCAGTCTCAGTTTATTTTCTGTACTGTAGCACCTTGTTTATATAACTGCACTGGGCTCCTCTCAGTAGAAATGTGTTAAATATTATGCTGGTTGCTAAGGGTAGGAAATGAGTGATGTCCCAGTCTGTCTATGTTTATTTGCTTGTTTTGGTGCTGTATTACTTGGAGTGCGAACAATGTGATTGGCTGTGTTGTGTGTGCATGAGGCATTGTGAAGTGTGTTTGTGTGTGTGTACCCCTCTTCTTAAATACTTTTCACATTCCCCCTCTATCCCGAATGGGACAGCAGGTGAGCAGAAGCTTGCCTAGAACGTTGCCTGTGCTGTTTTGAACCAACTGGCTGCTTTGGAGGGGTTGTCAGCCATCACAACCTTTCCCATCTCATCCAGCAGCACTACAGCCACTTTGACCCTGGCTTCTCTTTTGGTCCAAATGATATGAACAAATACAGTTTGACGTCTCTTTGTCATACACAGGCTGTATTTTTCATTATCATTTTGTACGATTTCACTTTATGTGTATTCAGTTTTTGGCCGATGTTGACGGCTGATCAATCTAGAAAATGTAGTCAGTTTGATTATTCTGGTTATTGATAGGCTCCTTCTCCCTCCTGCCCTTTGAAAGTCAGGACTTTTCATCACTTGTTTTGTGTCCATGTCTAACCGATTGAAACAGTCTGCAATGTCATTCTCATCTTAGGCCAATATTTATATTTTTACTCCCCTGACACTCCATGCATAGATCCTGCTTAATTTGGTCACATAATTAGCCTGCCATGAGATCATGAGGTCACATGACAGAGGTCAGGCCACTGTGCTCTCTCTTGGGCCTGTCCTCTGTGAATGGATCTGACCCAGATCTGTTACCTCCACAGTAAAGTCAATGGTATTTCAGACAGTTGTATTCAATGAACGACCTCAGTCATGTCCATTGACAGAAGTTTATTCCCTCAGCACCTGCATGTCTGATCTACCTAATCAGAGTTTTACCACTACTAACTATTTTCACATTATTTTTGCAGGGTGTA
Organism: Echeneis naucrates; assembly: GCF_900963305.1. Taxonomy (NCBI): domain Eukaryota; kingdom Metazoa; phylum Chordata; class Actinopteri; order Carangiformes; family Echeneidae; genus Echeneis; species Echeneis naucrates. Next base: position 14,527,050 of record NC_042516.1, read on the forward strand.
GGTCTGTGGGCTTGTATGTGTGTGTGTGTTTGTATGAGAGTTGTTTGTGCATATAGATTGTTTGTATTCATATGCAATATAAGTTGCTTATTATGATAATCTTAAATTCAAATTAGACCTAAAATCAAATTTCTGGAGGACACAGTCCTAGAAAAAAGAGCGCCATGATTTGTTTTTAAAATGTGCATTATGTTTATGTTAAGATTTTTAGTAGATTTTATGTATTTTTTGTTGTTTGATTTCTGTTTTGTTATTGTGAAAGAATGGATATCGCTACAAACAAACCAAGACAAAATATGTATTTTAAAGGCATAATTGGTGCAATGCCACAAAATTGCGTGGAACAGAAAAAGCACACATGGAGATATTGTAGACATAAAACAACCTGCACCTTTTGCCAGCTGCAGACTCAGAAATAAAAGTGGTTTAGTGCATGTTAACACAGCCACGTCTTCTCATTGACACTGGGAGATGATGAGCTGACTGTGAATGAATTAGTGAGTTCAGGGAAGCAGGAAGTTGTTTTATAGGTAAATAATTACAACAGTGTCGGTGTTTTAAAATCTTTTGGAATACATATTTTGATTTCATGGTCATAATTACTGTGAAATGAGATGTTTTTATTGTGGCTGAATAATATTAGTCCACATGGTAATGATTATACTTATTTTGTTTACCAATGATTCACTCAAGCACGTTCCATCTTTGTCCCACCTTTTATTACAATTTAAAAAGAGATGAACACTACAAGATTTTGACAAGATTAAGCCCCAGCACAAATTAGAAATCAAACACACAAATTCCCCAGACAGCTGGGACAAGTTTAAACATGCTTTCAGATATTGTAGTGTGCTTCATCCACCATCAAAGCATCATTATTGCATCCTTGTGAAAGCATCATCTCCGTAGGTGGCTTCATTCAGTCAAATGGCACATGAAGTAGCAACAACCTCTCTTAGCTCCCGACTCTCTGAGTCACAGTGAGTCTCACTGTTATTGCATTGTCTCCTCTGTCAGTCCTGGTAAATATCACAGTCACTCCAGTTAAAGATGCATCAGCAGTATAATAAACATGAACTCCGACAGAACAACAATTTTGTGCTGCTCAGGTTTTGGTCGATATCATTCAAAGCATCAGAGCGAATGCAGTGCTTTTGATTGCAACAGACTAACCCTTCAAATGCTGATTGGGCTCCAGACTCCAGATGGATGTATAATTGAGCTGTGCTTTGTTCGAGCTGTACTTTGTATTTTTTTTTTTTTTTTTTTTTTACTGTAAATGGATCAAAGCATTCACGTAGACCATTTTAGAGGGTTCGAGAGTTTGCTTTTTTCTGTTTTGAGAAATCTGAAAATCTGAGAAAATCCAAATGTAATTTTAGTAGCCTTGAATCTAATGATAGTGCAATAACAGCACAACAGCAAATCATTCACTGTATTTGGATTCATCTCCAAGACAAGTTCACAAATGCATTTTAGATCCATCCCCATTTTCAATGTGTTTACAATTTTAGCTATATTATCTGTCTGTCTCCATGTTATAGTAAGGATCTCCTCTGAACTGTGAGTATGGTAAACCTGTCACAAAACACAAAATATTTATGGTGTTTCCTATAAGAAATACAAACTTTAATAGATTGTAAAATCTTCACGTGTTTTGTCCTGTTAAGTGCTTCTGGGAGCAGACCTTCTAGCATCCTGTATCTACCCTGTCTGTATGCACAGTAACTGCATAATATGGTTGTGTTGAACAGTTTCTACCTGCCCAAGAGGTTCTCCGACTGCAATGTGGAGGAGTACCACAATTTCCTGAACAGCGGAGGAGGAACTTGTCTGTTCAACCAACCTCTGAAGGTAGGTCACGCTCACAGACATACATGGATCTATTTCATCTGTTTTCTCACTGCTTTGAATATTATGTCTGCCATTTCCTCCCCAAAGCTTTTAGACCCTCCAGTTTGTGGAAATGGCTTCCTGGAGCCGGGAGAAGAGTGTGACTGTGGCAGCCCAGCGGTGAGTTACAACACTGGAGATGCTAATTCAACAATAAAGTGAAAGGCTCATTTTCTTACAACAAAGCCACCTGCCATGTTTTCTCTGTATGAGGTCATTTTAACAAATGAAGTAATAATGGAGAAATTCAAGAAATGTGTAGTTTTACCTTTAATCAATGATATATTTCTTGAGCGATTAAAACAAAAGGAGACCTCCGACAGAGTTTCTTTTTGTCTTTAGGAGTGTGCAAAGGAAGGGGAGAACTGCTGTAAGAAGTGCACACTGACTCAAGGCTCGAAGTGTAGCAACGGACTCTGCTGCAACAACTGCCAGGTACAAGACAGTTCACAGCCACACCAGCTGCCTTCTGGGTGTCATAGATGGTAAAACAGAGGTGCTGAAACACTACAGTGTACTAGAAAGGGCAGTCTCTGTACACCTTTAAATGAACAGTATCCTACTATATATCTTCTTCTGTTTTGTTTCATGCAGTGAATGAAAATATATCTTTAAAAATAATCAGAACAGGAGGGATGGAGGAAATACAAGGAGACCTTTGTAGAAATTATTGGAAATAACAAAAGAACTATCCAAAGATACACTGAAAAGCACAATTAGCATAGATACAAATGCATGATAATGGAAATAAACAAAAAAAAATATATATATATATTAAATATTCTGATATGTATTATTGATAAATAAATCATCATCTATTCACATATACACAAAAGTAGAACAAGCAATAGCCTATTATACCTCCATAGTGCAGTATCCCTAAAATTAGAGTTGTGACAGCTTATTAATGCTATGAAGTCTCATTACTTGAGTAATGCTGTGAGCAGATGCCATAAATATTGTGTAGACGACAATTATCACAGATGATGGTTTGATGTGCCAAGTGGGAAGCGAACTGGTACAGATGATTAATGCCGTGCAATCACTCAGAGCCTGTGTAATCTGTTTGCTGCTGCAGATGGAGTTTATGGGAGTTGTGTGTCGAGATGCAGTGAATGACTGTGACATCCCAGAAAACTGCACAGGCAACTCCAGCCAGGTGAACTTGAGCTTCCATTACACAGTTTCCAGCAGCTCTGAATTTAATATTAAAACTATGGGAAAGAAACTGCATGAAATGACAGTATCTCTGTTGTTTCTTTTTTTTTTTTCTCTCTCTGTTTTTTGCAGTGTCCGCCAAATGTGCACAAGATGGACGGCTACACGTGTGAAAAGGATCAGGTGACATGTTGGATAGTTTGGGTTTTACCGTGTTCTGCATGTCAAAAAAAGGAGGCTTTAACCGCCGTGGTTTCTCTCTACAGGGCCGATGCTTCAATGGAAGGTGTAAAACCAAAGACAAGCAGTGCAAGTACATTTGGGGAGAGAGTAAGTCTAATATTTCATAATATGTGACTTTCAACAGATAATCTTCCTGCACTGTACGCCTTCATTCTGATTTTTTTCATGTTGTGTTTCCCTCAGAGGCAACAGCAGCAGACAAGTTCTGTTACGAGAAACTCAACATTGAGGGGACAGAGAAAGGCAACTGTGGAAGGGACAAGGACACCTGGATCCAGTGCAACAAACAGTAGGCCCTTCCTCTCTGTCAAACTAACCTGTGCAGTTCTGCATTCATGTCTTTACGTGAGCCTTGACTGAACCTTTGTGTTTCAGGGATGTTCATTGTGGGTACCTACTGTGCTCCAACATCTCTCCTGCACCACGACTCGGAGAGCTGCAGGGGGGGCTGACCTCTTTCTCTGTAGCCCGACACAGCGCTTCTCTTGACTGCAGGTACTCATCATAGAAGAAAACACTCAGTTGTATGTGAACCCTTTGGGGTTACTTGGATTTCTGCATAAATTCATCATAGCATGTGTTCTGTTCTTCATCTAAGTCACAGCAATAGACAGACACAGTCTGCTTAAACCAACGGCGCACAAAAACTTATGTTTTTATTATAAAAATTCACAGTGCAGAGTGGAAACAGTATGTGAACCCCTAGGCTAATGACTTCTCCAAGAGCTAAATGGAGCCAGCAGTCAGCCAACCTGGAGTCCAATCAATGTGATGAGATCATATGTGTTGGTTAAAGCTGCCCTGCCCTATAAAAACACATACCAGTTTTGAGTTTGCTGTTCTCAAGAAGCATTGCCTGATGCCTCACACAAAAGAGCTCTCAGAAGACCTGCGCTCAAGAATGGGTGACGTGTATGAAGCTGGAAAGGGTTAAAAGCCTTGATGTTAATGTGTCCACAGTAAGACAGACAAATGGAGAAAGTTCAGCACTGTTGCTTCTCTCCCTAGGCGTGGTCGTCCTGTAAAGATGACTGCGAGAGCACAGCGCAGAATGAGGGGAAGAAAAATCCTTGAGTGTCAGCTAAAGATTTATAGAAATCTCTTGATACACGTTAGCTATTTTTGTTGAAAAATCCACAGTAAGTGGACATTTAACAAGAATGGAGTTCATGGGAGGATACCAAGGTGGAAGCCACTGCTGTCCAAAAAAAACTTTGCTGCATGTTTGCAAAAGAGGACCTGGATGTTCCACAGCACTACTGGCAAAATATTCTATGGACAGATGAAACGAAAATAGAGCTGTTTGGAAGGAACCATGTCTGAAGAAAAAAAGGCACAGCACACCAACATTAAAACCCCATCTCACCTGTGAAATGTGGTGGAGGGGGCATCATGGTTTGGAGCTGCTTTGCTAGCTCGGGGGCCTGAACGGATTATTGTCATCGACATCATTTTGCGTGCAGTATTAGTTTCACCAGACTGTGTTGTTGTGACTTAGATGAAGATCAGAACACATTTTATGACCAATTTTCATTTATCTTAACTGAAGATCATTTTTGCCACATTATGAGCTGTCATAGTGACTGAGTCTCGTTCGCTGTTCAGCGGTGCTCATGTACATATCGATGGAGACACCGACCTGGGATACGTCGAGGATGGGACAGCATGTGGGACAGACCACATTTGTTTGAATCACAAATGTCTCCCCATCCAACAGTTCAACTTCAGCACTTGTCCTGGCACCACTGACAAAACCATCTGCTCAGGACATGGGGTACACACACAGACATACGGAAAGACACACACAAGAAACTGCATCCATCAAATCTTGACTAAATTGTCAGAGTGATGTTTCATACAAATGATTTTTGTCCTCAATTTGTCACAGCCCCTTAACAATATTTTTTTAAACGAAATATTGGGTGACTTGAATTAAATCAGTTTGTTGATGTTCACTTTATTATCGCAGTCATCGTATTAGATGATCCTAGAGCATACACAGTTTTTTATTGCTCAGTTGTTCAAAGTGTTTTTTCAAATGTAATATCTGGAGAAATCTATATTTTTCTGGAAACTTTCATGGCTCCATCAGGCTTTTTGTTATCTGTTCATGTTGTAGGTGTGCAGTAATGAGCTGAAGTGTGTGTGTTACCTGGGCTGGGTGGGAGAAGACTGCAACTCCTCGTCTCCCCTCAGCTATCTGGTGGTGGGACCGACAGCTTCGGCCTCAGGTGGGAATGTGAACACACACTGCCTGCTGTCTCTGTTCATACTTCTATCTGTGTCCTGTTTTCTGCGCTCCTCTTCTTCTTGTCATTCTCTTCTGCACTCCATTGTTCTATGTCTTCGCTGCTGACTTTATCTGTCAATTCTTCTTTTATTGTCCCTCCTTCATCAATCCACTAATGATGATTTTTTTTTTTTTTTTTTTTTTTTTGGTTTCTGTTGATTTTAGCTTCTGTTTGGTTCATGTCCACTCATTCCAACCAGCTGCATTGTATTCACACCATGCATGTCATTTTTTGTTTGTCATTATTTTCACACTCATTCTTTGTTGACAGGCCGATGTCTTTGACGGAGTGACTTGAGGTCAGATTTGGGTTCTTTTTTCATTGTACTTGTCCTGACTTTGGTGTCATTTCCTGGTTCTCCTTTTCTTTCTCCTTAATTCCTGTATAGGAACCTGCAGCACGTGCTCCCCTCAAAGTAGCACTGCAGGGCGAAAGCAGTTTTTGTTCTCAGTTCATTCCTTCCTGTTCTCCTTTTACCCTTTTTCTGCTAAATGTGTTTTTGTGTCCTGCTGCAGTGTGTTGTGGTTTGTGTATTCCCATGTGTCCATATTACTCAGGCAGTAAGAGACATCCAATTAACACGTACACGGCTCCCCTCTCTCTACTCTCCTTCCACTATTCCTCTGTCTCAGGTATCACCAGTACAAACATCATCATCGGGGCCATTGCAGGCTCCATTCTTTTCCTTGCCCTCATTCTGGCGGTAACAGCCTGGTGCTACAAGTAAGTTTCTGTAGCCTGCA